>NC_044195.1:15931918-16214418 GCF_900880675.1 Sparus aurata
GCTCCTGAAGATAACGTAACAATAAGTCCACAGCTGTGCTTACCTGAGGAAATAGGACATGTATGTGTAGGGACAATTGACGGCACCAAACCCAGACAACAGAGCCATGAGTGTGACTCCAATCACGCCAACACGACTGATGAGCTGCTCGATGGAGAGGATGCCTGAACAACAGACAACAACAGAGTGAAAACCAACACATGATTGTTTCGCTTGCTTTTCAACATTTCTGTGCAGATAACAGACTCTATAATGTATTATCATTGTCATATGAAAATGTAGGTCATCTTAAATTTTGGAAAATGTTATATTGTGATCTGGCGTAAGTGTAATCTTTTCCTGGTTTCAAAAGCTGCAATACAGTAAAGTAGCATCACTTTCTGATGCACAGTCATAAATTACAGAGGAGAAGGTTGCTTTCTCACCATGTTTTGGACTCAGGATGGGGAATGGGTCTCCCAACTTCCAGAAGAAATACATGAAGGTGAACCACACCATGCAAGCGAACAGAAGCTTCTGTCTCTGCACTACACAGACACAAAGCAAACAGCTTTCAGTAACACAACGTGTGAAAGAAACTCTGACAAACAGCAGCATTAACTTCTGTATTTCATTTTCAGTGGGCACCTTATCTGCAATACTCACACAGGCGTATGTTGCTGACAACAAAGTAACCAATGTAGAAAGGCACCACGAAGATTAGAACCAGCAGTATCACATACAGATTAAACTTCCAGTGGAAATACCTGGAACTGATGCAAAGACATAAGGGTTCAAATTCTTCACCTGCAATTAGCAACAATAAAAAAGAGTTATACACACCACAGAAAATGTACTTACCTACTACTTAAGGCACCCAGAATCTCAAAGATGATGAGCTCAAACATGGTACATGAAAAAGCAAACGTGATGGAGAAAACCACCTGGACGATGTACTGTCGCACCTGTCAACAAACACAAACACACTCAAGACTGATTGATGGTTTTCTCATTGCGACCGTTATAACATCTGGGCCTCTAGTCAACACATCCATCCTCGTTGTCATTAATAAATTTTTGCAGTACCTCATAATCTTTGAACAGCTGCCGCATGAAGAATAACCAGCCAAATCCAAAGAACAGCACCTGTGTTGGTGAACATGCACATTTTTGGGAAGAACGAGAGAAGGTAAAAATCACATCATCACATTTTTTATTTAGTAAAGGCTCTTTACAGAATGATACATTTTTCACTCTGTGTTTCATCAAGGGAACAATTTTGAGTAAATTGAAAACCAAATTTGCCAAGGATGAAACAAGAGATATGCTAGCTTCCTGGCTATCATTTTCCCCTCACAAGCCTGGCGGGAGCTTGTGAGCTTTCAGAGCTCACAAGAATAAAGTTGGTTATAACATCATTATTATTATTTGGGTTTAAATGTATTGCCAGCACCCTCTTTGGGGTCCTTGCGTAAGGAAATTCACACTGACAAAGCTAGTACTTAGTTTAGCTTAGAGTGTTCCCACTGTTTACTATAAACATTTTACAGAAGAAACAATACATAAAATGTGATTTTTTTATGTTTTAATACGTGATGGTGAGTTTGCTGGTTCAATAAAACTGGTTATCAGTTCTTATATTATATTTCCTGGGGGGTCTTAAGGGAAGTTTTCCTTTCCCCCCTTATGAACATCCCTGGGTGCTGCTGACTGTGTGTACAGTTAGCATGCTGACTGTTCTCAAGATGTCTTCAGCTATGTCACTTCTACAGGAAGCACTACAACAACAACACTAGCTGGAAAACATGTAGAGCTGCGTGGGTAATAGTGAACATAACATTTGCTTACAACACACGCTGGATATTCTCGTTCAATGAAATACACAACCAGCTGCTATTCGTCGAGTTTCACAAGTGGTGATAAACAAGTTACCTGTGAGGTGAACATGATGACTGAGTCCACCACAAACGACATGATGGTGTCTGTAAAACAACCTTTGGTCCGCAAAAAAACTGATTGTACAGGTGCAGCACGGTCGAGGGTCGTTTCAGTTCATGCTGATACGCAAAAATAAATCAGGTTTGAAAAGTTTGAAATGTGTGTTATGTTGCTGACGAGCTCATTTTAGTAGCACAGCAGGTTCATGGCTGTTCAACTGTCAAGTTACAACGGTCGCTCCTGTGTGTACGTCACCATGACGAGTCCGACAAACAGGCTTCCGTCGCAAAACTGTGACGTTTCATAAAACGAATTCAGAATAACTAAAAAGATCGTGCACAAGAATAAAATATTTCGTAGTATTGTTAAACATGTTTCAAAACATGTTTGTACTCAATGTAAATCATGAACTTAACTCTTATTCATTAAAAGCGGTGAGGATTAAGTGTCGTTGTAATTACGAGGTTTTACCCGCAGAGGGCGACAAAACAGCAAATTACAGTTTTTACTGCTGGCACTGATCACTACTACCAAGAACGGCAACGCTACTACTAAATGACAGTATTGATATTACAACTATAATGATACTACTACTACTACTACTACTAATGATAATAATAATAATAATAATAATAATAATAATAATAATAATAATAATAATAATAATAATAATAATAATAACAGAGGAAGCAGAGGAAAAAGAAGAAGAAGAAGAAGAAGAAGTTTACACCGGTTTATTTCTAATGCTATGGTATAGTTGTACATAAGCTCATGAAATGTCCTACCTATTTCCTACATGAACATGATTTCTTCTAAAGGTGGAACAGTTTGGGTAATTTATCATAAGAATTTCTGTTTTGTGGAAGAATGTTTTACTAATCATTAGATGTGATTGTATTTATTTAGTCATGCATATTTAATGTTGAATACAATCACACTTTCACTTTGCTCTGACCCAGGTATATGATATTTCTTTGTAATGGTGTGTGTTTATCTTCACACTGTTATATTACCAACCCAGGTTTTAAGATTTCATTAGCTTTATTGGGTGTTTTGTGTATTTCTTCAGTTTTGTTAACGCTGTAACACTAATTTGAAAACAATTTTCTCAAATGCTTACCTATTCCAAAAACATGCCCTTAATATTCTGAACGCAGTTTCATACTACACATTGTTTAAATGTTTTAATTTTTCAATAATTATTTTCACCAATCTGGGTTTATGTCTGACATGTCTTCTTCCAAAAAATATAATAATATTGTGTTTCTGCTATTTCCCACTGTATATAGCCATTTAACCACATAGAAACTACAACTTTCAAAAGGAATCCAAAATTGATATTAAACTCTCCACCTATCCCAGTAAAGCATTAAACACTATCAAACACCAGAGGGCGCTGTTAGCCCGACGCTCAGCCGCGGCTCTGCCTGCCCACGACACCTCCATCCAGTGAACTGGAGGTTGGAGCTGCCGCCGGCTGGTGTTCATTGTGCTGGTGGTGGTGCGCAGAATAGAAAACAGTCGGATGAGTAAAAATAGTTCCTCGCTCGTTCTGGTGTGATGTTTCAAAAGACTGCTGGGTCTTAAGGACGGGGAAGATGTTGCGGAGGTAGAATATCTTCAGCTGTTCACTTTCAGGACAAGTAGAGGTGAGTGTCTCAGCCTCATGGCTGTATAATTTAATTTATATGACACAGGGAATAGAAAACGTGTGACAATGAATCAGTTCTCCTCAAATCTCTTGATCAACTACAGATCGTCCCAAAACTGTATTGTAATTGCTGTATATCTTTGGTGTGTAATTGGCTATAATAAGTTTTATCTATGATGTGGTTCATTAAAAGTTGTTGTGTTAGTCTTGAATTTAACCGAGAACACAAAACCTCTGAGAAGTGACAGAGAAAACAATCTGTTCAGAAGTCTCAAGAGGTCTCTGACAACCAGCGAATGTTTATTTGAAAATCAATCTACAATACACAGTAGAGTTAAGAGGATAGAGGATAGCTTGAGTGTGATGGACAACATCTGGTGACCGCAGGAGCTGACTTGGCTCCGAAGAGCTGGGGCAAATTATTTGCACTTCCAGAATCTCTCTGACTCTCTGTTGGATCAAGAGTTCCTGTCTGGCTGAAGATGATAACTTGAATGTTTTCCACACCACAGTACCACTCTTCCTCCTCCTCCTCCTCCTCCTCCTCCTCCTCCCTGTTAAATGAGCAATGAAGAAGATGATGAGGAAAGGTCTGCAGGTGTGTTTACTCCTACTGATGGTGGGAAGACTGCAGGGTGAGTGCGGAAAAACTCGACTGGAGAACTCCCATCACATCAACATGTAATGTTTTTTTTAATGCTGCAATATATAAGAATTTGCCTCCTGTCAATTGAAAACATAGCGGGCAGCACATCACCAGAGCAATCGCTAATTGTAGCTACAGTTAGCTAATTAGCTCAGTTAGCCATGCAGTTAGCAATCAAGATCTGGGGCTTGTAGAACAAGGGGAGTTTTGGTGTTTAAACCACTTGCATTGGAGCTTTGGGGCTGGAACATAGTTAGCTGGTTAGCATGCCAACTTCTAACACATTTTTTAGTTCATACTAAAAAAAATCATACATACTGCACCTGTAACTATTGGTGGTATGTTTCAGGCAGGGTAACAGCTCCAGAGCGTCTGGTAGCTCCTGTGGAGAAGCCCTTCAATCTGACCTGCAGTGTCTCGAGGGATCGAGGTGAGTCTCTGAGGCAGGTGCGCTGGCTGGATGTCCAGAACCAGACCCTGCTCAGCTACCTGCCCGGCCAGAGAGACAGTGTGAGCGGACAGCAGCATGTGGAGCTCCTCCCCTCCCCGAAAGACACCTCGGTAATCACCATCCGCCGCGTGGGCTTCCGTGATGAAGGCTGCTACACCTGCATCTTTGACATGCATCCGTCCGGCTCGAAGCAGGGGCAGACATGCCTCACTGTCACCTGTGAGTAGGTCTGTTAAGGACAGACTCTTTGATTTTATGAGAAAAGATGACCAGTTTAGAAAACATCTCTAACCCTGAGAGCCCATGCCATCACTCTGGTGGGTGTAGTTCAGCTTCATGCAGGACAGTGTACTGATGTATACAGCTTAACTCATAGTGACCTCTCATTTCCTGTCAATGTTCGAAAAATGACCCATCTGTTAAGATGTAAGGAATTTAGTTGGTGCCTATATGAGAGAAATTTAAAGTGAGCATCTGTAGAATAAGCTTTGCTTCGTGGATCTCCACTGTCAAAATAGACTAAACAGTAAGGAGCCATGTCATTCATACCATGTCCTGAATGACATTAGAGTCAGACATACAGTGTTAAAGCAAGAACAACACAGATGCGGGTCTCTGACATGTGTTCAACCCTGACAGGAGAGATTTAGATGAAGAATATTTATTTATCCAGGAAGTGACTCTGCTTTTATGAACCAGGTGGGAGAAGCCTTCACTTGAGCAGAATGTCAGCAGGATAGAAAGAAAAGAAAAACACCCATTATTCTGGTGTTCACTCTGAGCTCTTAGCCACACCAGATATGTATTAATTAGCTTCTATTGGTGTTTTATTTGCTCTATTTGTAGCTGCTCAGTAAAACTGGATAGAAACCCACAGTGTACCTGAATTATCTCAATCATATGTGCAACAGTTAAAGAATTATTGTATTTTGAAACCAGGGCCCCATGTTAACATATTTTGTTGTGAAGGGAACTAATAGGCAGTCCTTTCCCAGTGTTGATATTGTGATTGCCAAAATTGTTCCGGCCCACACCAGTCACATTCATCTGGCCCACATACCACGTGGAATGATGGCACTTGGCCCCAGTTCATTATATTCCGGTGTGCTGGCTCTAGCCCAGACTTGGACCACCTCTAGTTTATTCGGTTTGCTCTTGGCTGACTTCTGGCCTCGCTATGTCCTGCTTGTGGCAAACCAATCTAGCAAACCAGAGCTGGCCGCCCAAGTGCCATCATTCCAGGCAGTATGTGGGCTGGAGGAGGGTGTCTAGTACAATTTAGCTAATTGGGAACGTCATGCAGAATTCACAGGGATTGTAATTTGCAAAACGTTGCATATTCCTGGAAGGACTGGATCGGTGCTAAAAGTTTTGAAGATCGCCTTAGCGGCCATAGCCAAATGTGTTACAGCAACATAATCCTCAAAGGTCAACTTTCACCATCAAAGCGGCCCCGCTAACAGCTCTTGTTTTCACAGTTTGTTACTCTGACAACACTTAGAAATATCCCTCCAAAAGAATCCTTCCCACAATTATCTCACAGGATCAAACAGGTTTTATCAAGAAATATCCCTCCAGAGATACAGTAGACCTTTTTGTTAAACCAGAAACAGCCGGGCGCAAAAATCCACCAGACTACACTCCAAAAACAGTAATGTTATTATTGTAAAACACACCACTCAATTCAAACTTGACCAAAACCAAATTAAGCTCAAAACAACTGTTGTCTTTCACTGTTCCAGAAATCACCAGCTCTGGTTTGGTTGAAATAAACCCTTAAATCACCGTGTTGAAGTGGAAATATCAGGGGGTTAGTGTGAGAGGTCAAACATCAGAGAAGCAGCTGGGAAAAACAGCAGGTAGAGCCAGAATGTTTTCACTTGTAACACACACCAAAATATGTAAATTAATGACCCAGATTAAAAATACCAGATCTCCATTTTGATACTGGATTTTATTTTCCGCCAGCCGTGGCAGCCGGGGTTCATTTGCAGCCATTTAGCCAATAGCTTGTTGACACCTCTCTAGTTCGTTTCACAGAGTGGGAGGTATCATCGGTGTCAGCAGTTCCTGACATGTCAGACTGGGAACTACAAGTGACAGACTGATGTGAACACTTTTTCCCACTGCACTGCTCTGTGGTGAATATGGCACAACTGATTATGGATGCCTGCCCTTTGCACCCACCCATTAGGATTAAACAAAACCAACCCTCCAGTAGACTCCAGGGAGAAGCTACTCCTCCCTCCAACCTGAATATCAATCTGCTGCGGGGATTTACTGAAAATATGTGACTACAGACGTCCCTAACCTCTGAACACAAGTTGTTGAGGCTCAGCCAGTCATGTTAATAAAGAGCGGTGGAGCAGTGGGAGAAGGAGGGCTTATTCTTCTAACTAGAAACAGCTGCTGCAGATTCCAGTGACTGGTTTCTGTTGGGGTGCCTCATATTTTTGCATTTTAGCATCGTCCTGTTTTTTCACTCTCTGTCTCCCCTCCCCTCTTCCTTTTTCTTATCCTTTCTCCCCATCCATTGCTCTTTCGCTGGATGGTGTGCTCTTTTGTTCATCATCCCAGCGCACGTCGCTACCGACGGCAACAAGACGGCAGTGAACGGGAAGAAGGCCTCCCTCTCCTGCTCCTACGGTTTGCCTGAAAAGGTGAAGCAGATC
Source organism: Sparus aurata (assembly GCF_900880675.1). Classification (NCBI taxonomy): domain Eukaryota; kingdom Metazoa; phylum Chordata; class Actinopteri; order Spariformes; family Sparidae; genus Sparus; species Sparus aurata. Next base: position 15,939,256 of record NC_044195.1, read on the forward strand.
ACATGGAGACACACGTCAGCGCAGGGCGACTCCACAGAGGTGGCCTCCTTTGCGAAGCGGAGCGACCCCATGATAGAGCCACCGTACCAGGGGAGAGTCTGGCTGAGCAACTCCCTGTCGGACAGTCATCTCACCATCCAGCCTGTCGCCATCCAGGACGAGGGCTGCTACACCTGCCAGTACACCATGCATGCTGAAGGGGAGAAGAGCTCCACGGTTTGCCTCGCCACTTATGGTAAAGATCTTTCCCACCCAGCCATGATTGATTGGTACTTAGATTTTAGTATGGCACACACAAACAAAAAAGGGGAGGAAAACTTGACCTCCAGTTGTAGCCTCATGAAATGAAGGAATGAAGGCCATGAGGCTGGCTTAAAGGATAGATTTACAAGATTTAAAAGCTCAGTTTCCCAGATATAAATGACCCAGATCCCCAGAGTTTAGCAGCCGGCTCTACTAGGCTTTATACATTTTATTGGACCAAATGGTTCAACTTATGACAGTCAAATGAGACTTTTGAGGTGATTATGATGCTCAAAGACTGTTATCCAACGTTTTACAGCTGCTTCTTTTAACAATTTGAGCTTATATGACAAATGTCTTTTTGGGCCACTGCGCATCACGTGACATCGTAAATAAACAGTTTGGCCACTATGAAAGTTGGCTTCAAAGCCTGGTGCTCTCGGTTCAATCGCCTCACATCGCCTGCGTTTCAAGCATAAACCTGCAGCTGATCGCGCTACAAAGACTGAAGCCACGTGAGCTGTAATAACTTTCCATACCACCAGGTGGCGTTAGTCTGTATTTGTATTTCAAGAAGGGGAAACCGAAAGAGAAGACACAGATGTGCGTATATACAAACCGTTGTTAGGATAAACAAATGTTTTGCTATCATTCTCACACCATCCTCGCTGACAGAGCCACTGGGAATCCAGAATGTATCTGATAAAACGTTGGCTCTGGTGCGCTGCAGCAGCACAACACCTATGGTGATATATCACGTGGTGGACAAGTGGAAGCATGAAGTGTCGAGGGATCACTTGAGTTAAAAGCAGTCTTAGTCTGGGGATCATGACTGTCTGTATCAAATTACACACCAGATTTCATGGCAATCCATCCAATTGACATATTCTACTGTGTTGTCATTTGACGTGTTGAACCAACATTCCAGAGATCTGTGCTGCAAAAGTAGTTATAAATCTGACAGTCAGGGTGGATAAATGTATCCATTAGCACTGTTGCTATGACGACAGTCATCAGTCACTTTTTTAAATAGGTAGTGGTTGTTCTGATGCACATTTTTACCAAGCTGGATATCCTACAGTAAAGGAGCTGGAGAGAACGGCTCTTGTGGAGAAAATGAGGGGCTCAGATACATGTGGATGAGTCCCAAACAGACTCAACAAGGTGGACAAGGAATGTTGATCTTTTCTTTCGGATTGTAGCTGCTTAATGTCTTCATGATGCAGCAGGGCTGATTTGTTAACACACACACACACACAGAACAGTGTGTCCATGTGAAGAATGGAGCGTTGGAAAGAAGGATGGAGGCAGGGAGCGAGGTCCTGATGCATGACTGTGTCAGTGTTTGCGGCAGACAGTGATTCCCTCTGTGCTTTGTCTCGCTCTCTCTTTGCTCATTTGCTTTTCGCACTTTTCTCCCGTTCCCTTTCTCTCGCAGTAATCTCAACAAACAGATGTGCTTTTGTTTGAAATCAAACTGTACAGTACAGTAGGTGTTTCTGGTAGTGAGGCCCTATTAGTATTAATGTGATTTATTCTTGTAACCCCCCCCTCATCCGACTCTGGATGATGTGATGCCCTCCTCCTTTCCTCCCACTCTCACAGCCAAAAAACAGTGTTAGCTAAGACGGACAGATGCACTTCTCTCAGAACACAATAGAAAAAAAGATGTAACGAAGAACAGGACATAAGAATTCTTCAAAATGTAGCTTAAGCCATCATGCCACAAAAAGGCTGCCAGTGGGTTTGATTCGGCTGAGAAATTTTGATTACTTCAGGTGGTAATAATCTTAATTTTTTGTAATATATCAAAGAACAATGAATAGGGAACTACCCTCAGCTTCTCGATGCCTTATAACAAGTTTCAGCTGTCTAGTGACATTTTTGGTTCACTCTCCCCGGTCTCATGGCATTGCTCATTGTCTCATGGCAACACCCGACAGCAGGCGGATATAATTTGTCCAGGAGTTGTTGAAGACCAAGTTAGTTAAACCACAGTGAATGTTGGTCCGTAATTGCTGGATGTACAAATAAGCAAATGTTGGCAAACAAGTTCACCATATCAGCTGAAAGCAGAAATTTTATTTTGATCTCATGAAAAGAAGGATTTTATATATGGTGATCATCGCACCATGTCATGCTGAATTCTTGTCACAACATCAGCTGGCTCGTATATATTCCATGCATTCTGAGCCTACAGTAAAGTGAGAATCCATTAAGGATCCGATCAGTTTTCAATGGGACATTTATTATTGTAACACCATACCAACAATGACAAGGTGACATAACTGTCACAAAATGTTTTTTAAAAAAAGAAAAAATATGTAGTGTAATAAAATAAACTCTTAGACATTACAGTAAACTGAAATAAGATACGTAAATAAAATGTTCATCCCGTTTTAGTGAATTTTTTAATATTTTACAATGGCAGGAAAAACGTTTTGAAATCTGACTTTGTTTTTCTCGGGGGACTCCCTCAGCCCCTGGCAGATTTGGTCCCCGCCTATGTTGACAGCATCACTATGGCCTTGGCAGAAATACCTCAAAAGTGCCATTGAATATTGTAATTTAGTAAATAAACAGCATTTTGTTGTAGTAGGCCTACATATTCAACAGTTCATTTGGTGGGAGTCAGTAGTCAGAATGTATGTTTCTAGGTGTTTTTGTCATTTCAGCTAACTTCCTGTCTGTTGCAGGTAGCAGTGCTCCCTCCCTCCTCTCCACGTCACCACACTTGCACAACTCCTTTCTTTTTTTCGAGCCAGCTCTCTTTGCCTGTTTCTTATCTTCAAGCGTTGCTCGTGATTTGGCCTTATTGGTTGTATAAACCGTCAGTAGGAGTGCTGGAATTGGTAGCGTTCCCTGTTCCACCACTGCCAGTGTATGTACCAGAACAGGAGCGTCCTGCTCTCTGCGTGTTTACCCGGCAGATAGGACCACCCTTTGTGAAGTTCTGTGTTCTGACCAGATAAAGCGGGCATGGATACCACAAAATGAATTTTATCTTTTACTGGAAGAGCAGGGGAGGTTTGCTGACCGAACACTCTATAACATTGGAATTCAACTTTAAGTAGGAGCCCAAATTTCACACTAGTTTTGAGCTCATTTACAGGGAATTATGGTTTGGATGGTTATGAAAATGTTTTCCTGTTGTGGTTTGACCCACCCTGAAATCTGATCCAGGCTGATAGTGGGTGAAGTTCTCCACCTAGAACTCTGAGAAGACACTCTGAGGGCCAAATATCTGTGGCTTAACGCGTCCCTGCCAACAACAATGTTCTCATTTCCAGCATATCACATTCCTCAGTCAGCACCGAGAACGGAGAATTGAAAACAGCCAAAGATTTACTTATGGATCTTGAGTTGGCAGGAATTTACATACCTTAGCTGATCCGGAGGCTTCAAGGTTTTTCACAGGTAAATACAAAATAAACTACACTCTGGAGTTTTGCCAGTTATTGGAATAAGATAATACACCTCATATGCCTGTCTTCCCACAGCGTTCTCTCTTAGTGTTTGATCATTATGTGATAACGTTTCCAGATGGTTTAGTCCATTCTGGGTGAACAAAGGATGTTGACGGAAGGAATTAGTACCTCAGTGCATCTCAGTGAATCTGTTATATCTGCCAAACATATCAATCTCAGGACGATTTTCTTTGTGTGTAAATGTGTTCCAGTGATACTCATTCAAGCCGTTTCTGTGTATTTCTCCCAGTGCTGCCCAAACCTCAGGTGAGCTACAAGACTACCTCTCCAGGTGTGATCGAAGCCAACTGCACGACAGTGTCACGCCCCCCGGCAGAGATAGTGTGGAACGTGGAGAGGGATAACCGCACCATGGGCCCCCCTGTGACCACACAGCTCCCGCAGGGAGATGGGACCACGCTGGTCATCAGTACACTGACTGTCCGATCAGGGCTGCTGAAAGACGTGTCAGTCAAATGCTTGGTGCACCACAAAGGGCTTGAGTCGCCAATCGCTGTATCCATGAACACTAAAAGTGAGTTTGTGTCAGCAAACTCTTCTTTATTCAAAGTTTTTGATAGTATTGTGCCTTTTTTTCCAGCATACTCCAAAAATACTTTATATCATCATGACTGAAAAGGTAACTGGAGACAGTGTGTGTTGATGGGTTTCGGGGAGTTCTACTGCATTTGTGATAAAAGTAGTGTAAAGACTTCTATGGCTCCAGAGGAAGTTGCATGTAATGGAATGATCTGATGACGTGCCCCCAGTGATGTCACTCAGTGGCTAAATTGCATGGTGGCCAAAGTCACTTTTTCTCGAATGCACCATTTGCCCTATACAACAATTTTTAAAATAAAACAAAAACCTGTATTCATTTTATTGCAACTATTGATGGTCAGTATGTAAACATGCTCACATGTGCCACGTGTGCGGCTTTAATTTGCTGGTAACCTGTAGTTAACCTTTGTTTCATGGTTCAGGATTGTACACATTAGATAAACCAGATAGTAACACTGTATTTATACCAACACAAATACCAACAGAAAATTTGACCCTAACGTCATTTAACCACTGCGAGGTCAGTATTGTCACACTGTAGTTGATTATTAATTTTTGTGTCCGTCTGTTTTACCCTCTCATAGTTGGGACGGCTCTCACCATCCTGATCTCAGTCACTACGGTGGCAGCCCTGTTGGTCATGTCCCTCTGCTTCTGCCTTTGGAAGTGTTTTCTGCGCAAAGAAGGTGAGTGCAGCACAGCTTCTTGGTTATTTTCATCATACTGCTATACACCTGACACACCCTTGGGGCCATTTAGATACCGATGTATGGAAGCATATCAGAGACAAAATTCTTACTAATTCCTTGAATGTTGAGAATTTACATTGATGTCACCCTGAAACAAGAGTTAGTGGGTTTTTATTGTTGGTCTCCACCTCCGTCACCTACATTCATACTGGAAAAAGGAGCTCAAGGGAGAAATGAATAAATTGGATAAATTATACCTCAAACATATTATTTCAAAAATGTAAACCAAGAGTTTGCCAACTGATATCCAAGGAAACCTGCTTCTGTTATTTTACTGGCTATCCACCTTACTTTATAGCTTGCATGATACCTTTTGTGAGCTTTAGGCTCAGTGGCAGTGTATCCATGATTACATGATGCTAATCCTCTTTGTTAGTGTGACTGGTATGGTGTATGAGTCATTCAGGAAGTTAACAACTTTAATGTGTAAATACTACTTGCACTATCATTTTTGCTTAGCCCCCTTAGCTAATGCTGCTTAAGCCATGAAAGTGCTGCTGGTGCATCAAACTAGTGGTGATTGGATACTTTTCGGTAATAAGGGTAATGAGTTGGTTCGTTCAGAATCAGTATCGTTCAGAAAAGATTTATTTTAATTATTCCAGGATGAATTGTTTTTTTTATAGATTTTAAACAGATCATCCATCTGGTTGTACTTATTATTTATTTAGTATCAAACGCTATGGGGCTCAATAAATGAGTGATGTGGTGTTTATGTCATCAACATATGAGAAAAAAGTAAGTCAGCTTCATCTTTCCCTACCTGCACTCCACCTGCACTTTAATCACACATCTCATCAGTGTTTTCTGTCCGTGCGTGAAGGATGTCAACCATGGATCTGGACAGTAGTGCTTTATGTTTGTATTGTACAGAATGAGGAACTATCTGTCCATCTTCTGTCTTAAGATGCATTACGCATTGACCCTTTATATTATAACTGGAAAGAAATATATTATTGAGGAGTTAATTTGTCTTGTTTTTAAGATTTGCATGCTCAGATCCAATGAGAATCAGCCAGACACAGACCATTTACAGTAATGCTGTGGGTCCAACTACAAACATTTTATCTATGGGCTAATCTATAGGTCAATAATCTATAGGTCAGTGCTAAGTGCAAGTCGTGTTAAAGTGCGAATGTCAGTTATAAACATCTATGAAGACAGCTGATAAAATATCTGCCCAGTATTACTTCAACATTTTTTTTCAGCTGATTAATCTTTCAGATGAGACCGCAAGCTGAAAGGAAGAGGACGGATTGTTTCCCAGCAGCAGCCTCGTGTAACAAAGGGAAGACGTTCTGACACACCTCTATAGGATGTCAAATACAATCCCGTTTACGAGCACCAACTGTACGACGACATTCATCTCTGCTCTTCTGCCTCTGCACCTGACTCTTATATAATCTCCAGGCTGTCCTCGCATGAAGTCAATGAGGAAATGTTGTGTGAATCTTTTTTTTTTCCCTCTCTCTCTGGTTCTGTAATTGATTTGGGTTGATGGCCACACATTCCTCAACGCACAGCGGAGTCCGTGTATGTTTGCTGTAACAGCGTATTGCGAACTTCCCTCTGTTTGTCCTCTATTGATCATTAAAGGATAAGTCTGGTGATGTTTTATTTTTTATTATCCAACAAATCCCATAAAAGGACTAAAAAACATATTGTCTGTGTGGCCAAAAGCTTGTCGAAGCTTATTGCTTTGAGTCGCAGAGCTCTATTTGTGTCCAAATTCTATTTAAAACACATTAATCATTGATTAAGTTTATTTGAAGTCGGCACCAAATGTGTAGTCCCAAACAGGTTCACAATTTACTCTTGTTCTGGTAACATTTTCTAAAACCTGCAGCACCCAGCTGTTTAAGGAAACTGTTTTACCTTTTTTTAATGCTGAAAGTCTAAGTTTGAATATAAAATATGGTCAGCCTTATCCTTTAGATAACACAGCTAATTGGCCCCGTTAGCCCACCATTAAGGTTTTACGTCTTGTGCCTCAGTCAAAGCCGTCCGTTACTCCTGTGTGTTTTTCAAAACTGGGTGGGGTCGGGGAAATTCTTCATTAGTTCAGCTAAGAGGGCTGAATACTTTGTTTTCTTTAAAGCCTACTGCAACCTTTTCTACGTGTTTCAAAGTCTGTTTGAGCGTTTTGTGAGAGAATATGTGTGTCTGTGTGTGTGTGTATGTCCGTGTGTGTGTGTGATTTGTTAGGGGTTAGATTCCACGGTCAGATAGCTTAAAATAATTCCCTGAGGAAGCAACGCTGAAACCTTTTTGGTGCCCCTAAGAGGAATGCGTGTCTTGTGGCTTGTCTACATGATCGAGTCAGTCGAGTACATGTGTGTGAGGATGTGAGTGTACAGGTCAGGCTGTGATGGGGCTGCTTAGTGGCTAGCCAGAAGAGCCGCTGTGCTTCTTTCCGGCCTTTTTTAAATAAAAACTAAAAGAATTTGTATGTTGCTCTGGATTAGAGGCCCCTAAATGCCCAGAATTAAATTGTTGTGGGACTTGTGTGATATATTGTGTTTGCATGTGTACAGGGGCCTTTAAGAAAAAAGCTTCATGCTGAAATAATCTTCTATATCAAAGCATATGATGTGAATCTGTAAGTTATCAACAGAATGACATGCAGGTTATCAGACTTAAAGCTGAGTATTTTAATCGGGCACATCCCGTTCCTCATCATTAATAAGGGTTCTCTGTCTGCATGTTTTCATTACATGCATACAGCACTCACAAGCTCAGATCTTACATTGGAACAACTCTGAAATGTGTTTTCTGAACTTTTGTTATTTTTAAATGTATGGAAATGTAGCTTATTATCAGCCCTGAACAAGGACAAGCAAATGAGTTGATGTAATAAAGGCAACAAACGGATTAATAAAAAATATTAAAAATGACAAGTCTCTGGATCATTATTAATGTTTCATGTTTCATCTTTTATTGTTCAGCTTTGTACTTCTCAGAAAAAAACATCAAATTCCTTTGCCAAACCTGGCTCCCAGATGCTCATATTTTGGGTCCTTTTTTCATCCCAAGCCAGGCGGGTTATGATGAATCCTTGCAGTTCAAAAACACGCACATGTTGTGCACACACAGAGCCGAGGCCACTCTGTTCAGATGTGTTCATAAGCACAAGGAAAACAAAGTAGTTATTACCTTGGTAAGATATACGTATGTGTATTTAACTCAGCACTTAGTATACATATATACAGCACTTACTATACATACACTCTTATATAATGTGTGTGTGTGTGTGATAACATCATATAATATATAATATAATGTTTTTGAAGGATGTATTCAGCCAAAAAGTCATTATCTACATCTGGAAAATTGGGTGACGTTTTGTCGTCCACATTTCTGGAGCGTCACAGCAAAACAGCATTGCAGCATTTTCCTTAACAAATGAAGTAGCTGGGGACTTGTATTTGTCTACGTAGAAATGTTGTCAATATGACCTTCTATTACCAAGTTGGTCAATAATGAATGAATTTTCGTTTTCGGCTGACCTTTCACTGTTTCAATAACTTCACTGTATCTTTCCAAGTCTGTTTGTAGGTGTTGTGAGAGAGCGTGCATGTGTGTGTGTGTGTGTGTGTGTGTGTGTGTAGGTGTGTGTGTGTGTGTGTGTGTGTGTGTGTGTGTGTGTGTGTGTGTGTGTGTGTGTGTGTGTTAGAGGTTAAATTCCACAGTCAGAAAGTCTGAGGTCTAGTCCCTGAAGATTCAGTACTGAAACCTTTTTTCGCTCCCCTGAAAGATATGCATGTGTTATTGCTTGTCTGCTTTTCATAGTCAGGCCGGGTTCATGTGAGGAAAGAGAATGCGGGTGCTCAGGTCGGCTGTAGCGAGGTGATAAATGTTACTGTAACTAGAGGCTGCAGGTTAAACATCTAGAAGAATCACTCAAGACACTATTAAGTGTGCTCGAACAAAAAGTTAAAACCCTAAACACATTAACTGTATGTTGCTCTGGACTGAAGTGGAACCGCAGGCTTATCATTTAATGTTAAAGGGAAAGTTCATCCCAAAAACCAAAAAACACATATTTTTCTTCTTGTCTGTAGTGATGTTTATCCACCTGGATTGTTATGGATTGACAAATTAAACAGGCAATATCCACTGTAGATATATCTGCCTTCTCTAGCATATGTAACTCCAAAGCGAAACCAAAAAAGATTTGAAAAACTCAGCAGCAATGTCTTTTTCCAGAACACATTACCCAGTTACTCAAAAGTATTTTGTTGTGGGCATTTAGAGACTATTAAGAAAGAAAGAAAGAAAGAAAGAAAGAAAGAAAGAAAGAAAGAAAGAAAGAAAGAACGGTAAACTGATCACAACAGGGTCTGTGAATCTGTACATCATTCATTCTTTATGCAACTAAGAATCCAAAAATCAGAAAATGAATAAATGACTTAGTCATTATTAGTTTATGAGTGTGATACCTTTTCCATGCACATAGTAATGCCACTGTAGCAAACAACGTGACACATTCAAGTAGCAAAACTAAAAGGACAGGACAAGCTGTTCCTCTGTACATGTTTGGATGAGCAGAAGAACACATGAAACTGCTGCAGTGACACTGAGTGAGTGTCTGGGTCATGATTTCAAGGGAGAGACATTACTGTTGAGTTTTCAAATGTATTATTTTGGTGCTTTTGCGGCCGAGTGTCATGTAGTTCTGTTATAGTGGAGAGAGGGCTGACATCTCTTTGGCCAGCATCTCCAAAATATGCAACTATAAAATTAATGAATTTATGCTTGTTTTTTAAAATTCCACCTCATGTTCAAATACACCCTCCGGATTCCTATGTTTGAATTACACACATGTCCTCATCATACACAAAAAACCCAGCTAATCCACTTCTATTTTGGAGTGGGACCAAAAACATTATTCACTCCTCTACAACCCATCAGATGACTTTAAAGTCCACACAGTGTCTGAGTAACCTCAGGCCTCGATCTAATCAGGCCTGCGTCAAACGCTGCCTTCGCACAAGCCTCCACGCTCTCTGTCTCTTGGCCGTCTAAACCATGGCTTTGTCCACCAGGGCAAAAAGACAATTACTGGTGTGTGTGTGTGTGTGTGTGTGTGTGTGTGTGTGTGTGTGTGTGTCTACAAGAAGAGAAGTTGTGAGTGGGCTGTAGCTACCAGATGCGGCCTGTCGAGATGAAAAATTTCCACTCAGAGACCGAAAAGAAAGTTCACCGACTCGTTTCACATGACGTCCAGGACTCACATAAAGCATGTAGGCTACTTTTACACTTTTCACCTCACTCTCCTCCGCGAGCATGCTGTAAGAAATGTGGCAGCAGGGTCACATTATTCAGGAGCATTTCTTGATATTTTTCCACATGCCATTTTTCAGTGAAAGGCCCTTTTGTGAACATCTATAAATGGATTAAAGCGTCCGGATTTGCTCCGCTGGATGTCATCCAAACAAAACTGAATTATCAGCATGTTTGTCAATAGGCCATGCTCTGTGTATTCAGCATGATGAGCAGTGATGGGTGATTTGTTATCTCAGGGGTTGGATAAGGCTAACAGGTCCACATGGGAACATTTCTGATTCTGTTCTCTGAGTAAGATTAATCATCCAGATTGAAATCAGAACGATCAGTCTGAGGTCTACAGTCGTATATTTAGAACGTTCATTAGAAAACATGTTGTGGTATTTCTGGTTTAGCGGCCAGTTTGTTATCTAATCAGTTCAAATAGGAAAAGTATGGCCTGGATTTGCAGTAATCCCCACAAATATCAGCAACGTCTCACCATTAATAATGATAAATCATGGAAGAACACAGCTTTTGATTTCTGTTTCTGTTTATATTTTATCTTACTATTGTGTTCAAGAAAACATGCTGATGATTTTATAGAGTACAATCACCTTGACAGCAATGATTAGATATAATCATCTACATTATGTGGTTCCAACAACACATCATACTTCAACAACTGAATAAGAAGATTGTCAGTAACTCCCAAAACAATGTATGTCACCGCTACCAGAACAACATGGTACACGTAAAGAACCTTCATCAGACAGATGCAATTCAGGCAAGAAAGCTATTTGTTTCTGTCCAGGCACTTAAACGACTTGGTTAGGTAAAGGAAAACATTTGTGTTATAATCACTACGTGACATCTGAGACTTTCCCCTACAAACGTATCTACATATATTACCTAAGATACTTATGTTTCATTATGCGCATCACATAACTAAGTAAATTAATAAATTGAATGACTCACTGTTATCTTCTGCCTTTACACTGGATACTACAGAGGTCTACTGATGAATGTCCTGTGCTTGCTTAACCCGACCGTCCATCCCCAACCCTCCTTATATGGGCTTTTCACTCTTTATATCACACCACTTCACTTCATGTAACATTTTTGTCAATTTATGTAACAAAAATAATCTGTGCCTTTTTTTGTAAATATTGCTTTCATCTCCTCTTTTTGACTCTTAAAGACTCCTTCAAATTGAATAACCTGAGAGGCAAACTTTTTAGTCCAATTGCTTACAACTCCTGTCTGCAGCAGACCCAAGCTCGTGGCAAGGGGTCATAGGCAGATACTCATTTAAATGGTCTCAAGCCAAAAAAGGTTGAAGCTAAGAGATTACATTGTCTTTGATAGAATAAGTTGGTTTTAAATCATATGTTCCTCTCCATCCTCTCTCTTTCTTTTTGGTAATTGTTTATATGCGTTACAACATTATGGGACGGTCAAACATCTTTCCTGTATGTCATTTATCTTGCTAAACATGTGACCAACCGTCAAGATAAGACCACTTCCTGAAGTACTACAGCATCTCAGTATGTGAAACCGATTGCATTTGAGCAGACGTGGTTTTGATGGCGGTAAACATTTGATACTTTTTTAACTTCCTGTATATTTACAGTATACCACAACCAGCCATGTGGACTGTTGACAGGCCAGGTGCTATGTTTCCATGAGTGGCTGTGAAAAACCCAGAGGTCTGTACGTGTGACAGAAAGATGTGCAGATAAAATGTCGGACACGTCAGTATGCTCACAATGCTGTCTCAGTCTCTCTCTCTGAATAAAAAATGATTTCTGTAGTGCATGAAATAGTGATCCTCTCTCAAAAAGAAGCATTAAGGACGCCACATCTGTAAACTTTCAAAGAAGAAAATGTGTCCACAGTCACGGATCGACCAAGAATTTTATTGCAATGCTGAATTTATATCTAAACATATAGATATAGAAACAAACAGGAGAACTTTAAATCCATTCTGAACCTTACTGGGAGCCAGTGGAGGAAGGCCAGAATAGCGGTCTCTCTTCCAGGTACCTTTCAGGAGCCTGGTTTTGGCATTGTGGACAAGTTGAAGACGAAACAGGGAGGAATGACTGACCCCATTGTACAAGGAGTCCAAGCAAAGTTTCAATAGTCATAGCAAGATGCAACATTACTGGCTATAATTTGCAAATGCTCCATTTTCACTTGGCAAGATCTAGAAATGTTACCACAGTAATTCAGACAGGGATTATTTTTTTATTTTTTTAAAGTTTCCATCCTTAAAGAATCAGGAGAGTTAACACTGTTAGTGGGCATACAGCAGCGCTACGCTAAGACAGAGGACGTAGGCCAGCTGGGACAGATCCTCATCACCAGCAACACTTGGTGCCAAATCTTCAAAAGCAGAAAGACAGTTAGAACAGTAGTCTTCTATCCATTAGAAGTTAACAATGTAATTCAACAAATATAGGTTATTACCTGTAGTATCGATTGATTTTTTGACCCCCTGGTAGGAGTCTGTAGATTGATGGAGAGAATATAGAATTAACACCTGAGGTCATCTCAAATGAACATTTTGGCACAGATGGATAAAAAAACACCTACCTGACACTGAGATGTTGATAGTGTGACTGATCACCTCAAATTTGTATCCTTTTAAAGAACATCCGTACAGGCCGGCGTCATGAATGGAAATCCGTTTGAAGGTCAAAAATGAGATCAGTTCATCTTTAACACGTTTGTCATTCTGTTGTACATTTTCTGTATAATGAATCCGTTCACATCTGTCTGTGTCGCTCAGTTTGCACCAGGTGACATTGAAGGATTCCCTACAGTCTTTGATGGGACACGTGACTGTCACACGTTGTCGTGGAGCTGCTGTCCATGTCGTGCCTCTCCGGACCATCAGCCCAACTTCACATGGAGGAGAAACGTCTAAAAGAAAAAGAAGCTGTTCATCAATTTAAGAACTAACATAAGATAACAATAACAATAAGTGTCTCTCATTACTGTAGGTGATAAAATACATCTACAAAATATTTGTTTAATTCAGGAAATCTAGCTTTTTCAAGACTTTTTAAAAAATATGCAGTTTGTATAATTAAAGGTCCAATATGTAAAGTAGTTGAATCTCAATCACAACTCTTCAATTACTGACACTTTGGGTTGATGGCCAGTCCAACCTCCCAAACCAAAGCGTTGGTGGTGGCCTCAAGATGTTTGAGGCGCAGAGGTGAAAAAATAAAAAGGGCACAAGCTGTCTGTGGTGGGGCACTAGCATGCAGAAAGTTGTTATACATTTATAGTAGAATAGTGACAAGCCCTAGTTTAGATTTTTTTAATCAGCTGATTATTTATCTGTAATAAAAACACACCAGAAACTATAGCTTTGAGTGGAAGAGCACCCAGGGGGAACTTATCATCAAATTGGACCTAATATAATCCAACACTGCCACCCCATTTACAGAATTTTTCCAGTCTTGTTCCTATTGTGTATTTCTACCTCCCTCTGAAACACAAAGTTGTTTCCCCCCTTATAACTTCCTATTTCTAATCTCACCATCATCTCATATAGTACTTACACCTATAAGTTATTGTATTAATACGGAATATATACTTAATAATCACACTGTGATAAAGGGCCCGTAACAATGTAACAATGTAATTCAACAAATATAGGTTCTTACCTGTAGTATCGATTGACTTTTTGACCCCCAGGTAGGAGTCTGTAGATTGATGGAGAGAATATAGAATTAACACCTGAGGTAATCTCAAATGAACATTTTGGCACAGATGGATAAAAAAAACACCTACCTGACACTGAGATGTTGATAGTGTGACTGATCACCTCAAATTTGTATCCTTTTAAAGAACATCCGTACAGGCCGGCGTCATGAATGGAAATCCGTTTGAAGGTCAAAAATGAGATCAGTTCATCTTTAACGCGTTTGTCATTCTGTTGTACATTTTCTGTATAATGAATCCGTTCACATCTGTTTGTGTCGCTCAGTTTGCACCAGGTGACATTGAAGGATTCCCCACAGTCTTTGACTGGACACGTGACTGTCACACGTTGTCGTGGGGCTGCTGTCCATGTCATGCCTCTCCGGACCATCAGCCCAACTTCACATGGAGGAGAAACGTCTAAAAGAAGAAGAAGCTGTTCATCAATTAAAGAACTAATACAAGATAACAATAACAATAAGTGTCTCTCATTACTGTAGGTGATAAAATACATTTACAAAATATTTGTTTAATTCAGGAAATCTTGCTTTTTCAAGACTTTAAAAAAAAAAAAAAAAAATGCAGTTTTATTAATTTTTTTTTATTTATTTATATGCACAATGATAAAACAAAAATTCTGTTTAATAATACAAAGACAAATAATTGTGCAGGAGAGGAAAAGAAACCCAAAGGGCTTATATAAGATCCTCCCCCTCAATACAAAATCACTAAAACAGATCAATCAATAGAAAAAGAAAAGAAAAGAAAAAGAAAAAAGGGGAAAACAAACAAACAAAAAAAAAACAAAAACAAAAACACAATAAACAACAAACAGAAAATATCCATAAAATTGCAGATTCATTTCAATTAAAACCCAATGATGTAAAGATGTGACTAGGTCTGTAGGTATTGTTTGAACTTGGTTTTAAATGTATTTATAGAGAAACTAGATTCTAAAAAATGTTTTATATCATTCCACAGCACTGCACCTTGATAAATAAATGAGAATTTAGCAACAGAGGTCCTACAGAAAGGAATATGTAAATCATTCTTTCTTCTTGTAGAATGTGTATGATAATGTGAGTTAAACTCAAAATAGCTTGGAAAAAAATTAGGTAGAGATGCAGGAAGGCAGATTACTTTATACATAAGAACCCCTGTTTGGTACCTCATAAATTGTAAGAAGTTGTAATTGTTTAAATAGTGGTTTTGTTGGGGCTAGATAAGAAGAGTTGGTGGCAATTCTTACAAAGGATTTCTGACATCTATGAATTGCTTGTAAATAAGAAGAGTAGGTGCTGGCCCAAATTATATTGCAGTATGAGATATGAGAATAGATTAAACTGTAATACAAGGTTTGAAGTGTACTTTTTTTCAAATGTTGTTTTACCCTTTTTATAATGCCTAAAGATTTTGAAACCTTTTTACAAACAAATTCACAATGATTCTTAAAGCAAAGTTTTTCATCAATGTAGATGCCCAAGAACTTTGCTGATGAAACTTGTGCAAGTACACTATCTTTGATATAGATTTTAGCTTTATCTGCATTGTAATTCTTGTTTGTATTTCTGAAAATAATGAAGTTTGACTTTTTGACATTCAATGATAACTTATTTAACTTAAACCAGTAAGAAAAATGGAAAAGTCCAGTATTAGCTTTAGCAATAAGGGAATCAAAATTCTTGTCAGTGACAAGGAGGTTTGTATCATCAGCGAAAACAATAGGCGACAATAAACTTGATGCATTTACAAGATCATTAACATATATCAAAAACAACAGGGGTCCCAATATGGACCCTTGTGGGACACCACACTTTAGTACAGCCCGCTGTGATTGGACACCATTGAAGACAACAAATTGCTCTCTATTGTGTAGGTAATTTGCAATCCATTGTAAAATATGTTTTCTAAAACCATAGCATGACATTTTTGATAACAAAATTTCATAATTTACCGTATCAAAAGCCTTTGATAAATCTAAGAAAATGCCTAAAGTGTATTCATTTTTTTCCAGTGCAGCAGTGATTTTTTCTCTGAGGAACAAAAGAGCCATATACGTAGAATAGTTTTTCCTAAACCCAAACTGATGTTCAAACAAAATATAATTAGTAGTTAGATGTTTCATAATTCTGCTGTATACCAACTTTTCAAGAATTTTAGAAAAACAAGGCAATATTGATATGGGACGATAGTTAGAGAATACAGTTGGATCATCTGATTTAAAGAGCGGAATAACCTTGGCAATTTTGAAGGCTTGAGGGATAATACCTGATTCAAGGGACATGGAAAAAATGAATGTTAGGGGATCAATGATTAGAGAGGCTACCTTTTTGATCAATGAGGCAGGAATCTCGTCATGGCCAGCAGAGGTGTTTTTGAGACTCATAATAATATCAAGTACTTCCGTGGTCTTTACAGGCTCAAAAACATTTATGGAAACATACTCTTTACTTATGAAATCAGTGGGAGAACCAATAGTGTCACCAGTATGTTTTGCAAGACATGGTCCCACATTCACAAAAAAGTCATTAAATCTATTTGCAATTTGGGGTGGCTCTGTTATCTTTACTTCACCATCCTGGAATTCAGCTGGGGATGGAGAAGATGCATCTTCATATTGAGCAATTCTTTCAGATTGTCCCATGTAGATCTAATGTTATTTGTAGAACTTCTAAATTGGTCACTATAATACTCCCGTTTAGCATTTCTAAGAAAATGATTGTACTTATTCCTAAATGATTTGTATGCAGCATAGTTTAGAGGAGTAGGACTTTGTATGTATTTTTTATACAATTTATTTTTCTTCAAGGCAGATTTTCTAAGTTCAGTAGTAAACCATGGTTTGTTCATGCCTGCAGTGTTTTTTTTTTTACTGTTATTTATATGAGGAAGACATTGGTCAAAAACAGAATAAAACTTGGTAAAAAAATAATCATACGCTATATTTACATTCAGAGCCTCATATACAGCTTTCCAAGACAATTTTGCCAACATTTCTCTGAAGGTGTTGATATTCTTTTCATTGAACCTGCGAGATGGAATCATCTTTGGTTCAGACATATTTGATTTACCACACAAGACAGAAAGCTGAAAAACCGGCATATGATCTGAGATATCTGTATAAAGAATACCAGATTTAGTAACATTAGAAAATGCATTAGTAAAAATGTTATCAATCAGTGTAGAGGATTTACTAGTTATTCTTGTGGGCTTGTTAATTAAAGGGTAGAAATAATTGGAGGACAGTAAGTTCATAAAATCATCAATGTGTTGTTTGATTTCCTCATTCAGAAGGTTGATATTAAAATCACCTAGTAAATAACAAGGTTTATTCTCCTTGTCAACATGTTCCAATACCTCTAGCAGACCTTCTTTGAACTCGTTGATGGTGGTATTTGGAGGACGATATATACAACCTATAATCACTTTTTTTTTCTCTTTCAGGACAACAGTTTGAACCTCTAGAAAAACAGCTTCACTGTTGCAGTCTTGAAACTTCACTTCAAGATCAGTTTTTTGTTTAAAATCAAGACCCTTACGAACATATAGAGAAACTCCACCACCTCTACTTCCTCTACATCTGTGTGTGGCTGAATAGCCAGCAATTTCAAATAGGAAGTTAATATCCTCTGTGAGCCATGTTTCAGTTAATGCAATAATTGAGAAGACGTGATTTAATGATGAAAGATAATGATAGAAATTGTCATAATTTTTAGGGAGACTTCTTATATTCAGATGTAGAGTAGAAAAGATGTTGGATTCTCTGTAGGTTGAAATAAAAGAATTAAAATGTTTTTCCGAGAAATAATCACATGAAGATGAGCAATAAGCTGTATCATAAGAATCAGCATTTATGGATACATTATTTAAAGGCAAAAATGAATCAGGATTAAATAAATCATTGTAGACCTTATCATCATTTTGAAGCTGCTGTAAATTAAGATCATGATTAGTTAGGACATTAGCCAGGGCATAATTTGAGTTATTTCCCCTTTCATCATATGAACACTGGGCTTGTTTAGCCATACATTATTTAAAACAGGTGGATACATGGTTTACAAAAACCTTGGGTGACGTATTACTACCACTAATTATTTTGCTTTTCTCTCCTGGGCTGTACAATGAGTCTGTCATATTTAAGATAGGCCCATTCTCCTCTTGCTCTTGCAGCTCTCATCTCAGGTAGCAGTTCTTTGCGTTTTTGGCGCACAGCATCCGTGAAGTCTTCATTCACATAGATGTTAGTACCTTTTAGATGGTTGGCTTTTGAGAGATTAACTTGCCTATCTTTGTACCTACATAACTTCACTATCATGGATCTTGGCCTTTTGCCCTCATCATCGTTTGATGGCCTTCCAATGCGGTGTGCTCTTTCTATTTCAATAAGTTTTTGGTCGATTTTCATTTTTTCACTTAAAATTCCTCTAAATTTCTTTTCAGAGTCAGCCCAGCTTTCGTCAGGTGATTCTGGGATACCATCAATGACAATGTTGTTTCTTCTAGACTGATTTTCTAGATACTCCATTTTGTCCAACCAGTGTTTGTTATCAGCTTGAAGAGCCTCAATGTTGGATTGAAGATGTTTAACAGCATCAGTGGTTACATATTTGAGTGTGGCCTTCAATTCGTCCACTTCCCTTTGAGAAAATTCAAGGCTCCTTTTGACCTCCTGCATTTCTCTAGACAAATCATCATAACGCTTATTGTTTGAGTCATTTATCATTTGTACAAAACCCTAATTAATTAAAGGTCCAATATGTAAAGTAGTTGAGTCTCAATCACAACTCTTCAAATCCTGACACTTTGGGTTGACGGCCAGTCCAACCTCCCAAACCAAAGCGTTGGTGGTGGCCTCAAGATGTTTGAGGCGCAGAGGTGAAAAAATAAAAAGGGCACAAGCTGTCTGTGGTGGGGCACTAGCATGCAGAAAGTTGTTATACATTTATAGTAGAATAGTGACAAGCCCTAGTTTAGATTTTTTTAATCAGCTGATTATTTATCTGTAATAAAAACACATCAGAAACTATAGCTTTGAGTGGAAGAGCACCCAGGGGGAACTTATCATCAAACTGGACCTAATATAATCCAACACTGCCACCCCATTTACAAAATGTTTCCAGTCTTGTTCCTATTGTGTATTTCTACCTCCCTCTGAAACACAAACTTGTTTCCCCCTTATAACTTCCTATTTCTAATCCCACCATCATCTCATATAGCACTTACACCTATTAGTTATTGTATTAATACGGAATATATACTTAATAATCACACTGTGATAAAGGGCCCGTAATCTAAAGTTTTAACGTTTTCTCTTGTTGAATTTATAACTTAAATCTATTTAAAAGAGTAAACATTGTAACTGAATGTATCTGCATGTAGACTATAGCACTTTCCACTCCGATCATGTACATTTTTAAATGTTTTATTTCTTATTACACAAATTGTAATGTAAATTAGGGCTGTCGCGGTATCATATCATCTTAGCCTACAGAATTTATCTTCAACTTTGGTTATTGTCTGTTTCGTCTCTTTTTGGGGGAAATAAGTTACACTCAAAATAAGAGCAAAGTGTAAGGAGTTGGAGAGAGAGAAAGTCTGTAACCACATAACTTTACCTCTACAAAAGTGTACAAAAATGTTTCTGATTTATGGCGGGTGTTTTATGTTTTACAGCGTTCAGGTGTTTGACCTCCACCTATGAAAAAGCGAGACACGGACATAAGTGAAGAGGCAATGTCTTATTACCACATTGCTATCATATAAGTAGGGTAGTAGTATAAGAAGAAGACATAAAAATGCTCCAGTGTTAGATGATAAGTCCAGAAACGTTATCACAGTAATTCAGACTGAATAAATGCTACATTTATCACGTGTCCTGCCATGAAAACTCAGGAGGGTTAAGAATCAGTGTGGTGACCAGAAGAGCTATATGCTAACACAGATGTAGAAGTAAGGCAGCCAGGACAAATTCTCATCACCAACAACACTTAGTGACTCATCTACAAAAGCATTGGGGCAAGATCAGTAGTCCTAGTCTTTCCCCACTAGAATTTAACAATACAAAAAAAAAAAAAACAACACAAAATTCCACAATAATTAAACAAATATAGGTTCTTACCTGTAGTATTGATTGACTTATTGGCACTGATGGATAAAAAAACACCTACCTGACACTGAGATGTTGATAGTGTGACTGATCACCTCAAATTTGTATCCTTTTAAAGAACATCCATACAGGCCGGCGTCATGAATGGAAATCCGTTTGAAAGTCAAAAATGAGATCAATTCATTTCCGACACGTTTGTCATTCTGTTGTACGCTTTCTGTATGATTAATCAATTCACATCTGTTTGTGTCGCTCAGTTTGCACCACGTGACACTGACTGATTTCCCACAGTCTTTGACGGGACACTTGACTGTCACGCGTTGTCGTGGGGCTGATGTCCATGTCGTGCCTCTCCGGACCATCAGCCCAACTTCACATGGAGGAGAAATGTCTAAAAGAAAAAGAAGCTGTTCATCAATTTAAGAACTAATACAAGATAACAATAACGAGGAGGACACATCTAAAATGATAATTTAAAAAAATCAAGAACACTTAAGTTCATTCTGATAAGTGTTAAAAGTGTTAAGAACTTTGTAATTTAGGAGCTTTAATCTAAAGTGTTACTGTTTTCTCTTGCCCAATTAATCACTCAAATCTATTCAAAGTGTAGTTTATTCAAAGAGTACACATCATCACATCATCATACAGTAACTAGTAAGATGTAAACATGTCATTATGTCTACATTTTTTTTCCTATTTGATTTACTATGTTTATTATTGTATAGTCTATAATTAATACATGCTGATAATAGTCTTACTAACTGCTTATAACAGGAATTGACAGGAAGGTAAGAGAGTAGCAATCTGTACCATGTATGTACTCCTTTAATTACCCAGTAGGCCTGTACATGTTAAATAATTACAGCTAAAAGAGGTTCTGACAGTAAAAGCGGCATCAAAAAGCCCTCTTTACCTGGTCAAAAACTGTAATGATATGTATGGTAATATAATCATTTCAAAATAAATGTCCCACTGGTTACCCAGTAGAGATGATTATTAAATAAGAAGCCGGTGATTAAAAAATTACCTATTTGTGTATGATTTATTTGTTTTTACCGAACCTCTTAGCTTCTACATATACCTAATTTCTACAGCACTTTCTTGGAAGATAGGTCTGTCTGTGTGAGACTATTGCATCAAATCCTGTATTCTTAGTAATTACACTGCAGTGGTGGGCTGTAATCTAAAGCTTTACTCTCTAAAATTAATGACTTTCATCTATTCAAAATGTTCCCTCATGCTCTCTATGAGATGGGTGAGTGTTGCGTCCCTTACCTTGACCTGCTCCATAGATGCAGAACAATGTGACACAGTAAAATACCAGCAGATAGGTGTGTGGCTGTCTGTCCTTCAGGCTTGACATCTTAATCAACTGAGACCTTACAGATCATTTGGAACTGCAGCTACTGCCATTTCACTTGTGTTCACTTCACTTGTGTTCACAAGTTCACCACTTCCTGACCTTCGACATGCATCCGTATATCAATATGCCAACAACACATTGGACAAGCAATACTTATTTACTTATGCTACACTTTGAAAAAACTTTGTTTTGTAAATGTTGTTTTTATTGCCTTTTTAGTATGCTTAAAATGTAACAATCTAAGAGGGGAAATCACTGTTTCATCCAACTGCTTACAACTCATGTCGGCAGTAAGGACCATAGCTCGTCAGTCACAGGTTGATATTGAATTCTATGAAGGGATGAAAGGCCTAAAAAGCCTTGCGATGACAACCCCATGGTCTACTATGACACATCATTGTCTTCAATAAAATACATTGGTTTTGGCCGATCATCAGTTCCTTGTAATCGTCTTCTCTCTCTCTTTCTCCCTGTTGACTGTTTATGTTAGTTGCAGCCGATCATTACTCCTCTTTCTTGTATGTTATTTCTTTTGCAGAACTTGTGATTGCCATAATGACAAGACCACTTCCTGAAGTGAAACAGTATCTCACTATGTGAAACCAAATGTGATTGAGCAGAGGTGGGACAACTGCTCAACCACAAGGGGTGTTGATGACAGAAATCTTCCGATACCCCCTTACGGTAACTTCCTGCACACTAAGCCACACTGGAGCGGCTGACAGGACAGGTGCATTTCCGTTGACACAGAGGTCTGTATGTGGCATAGAAAATGAGTCAGTATGTTGGTTCCTAATGTACTATGAGTCTCTTCTACAAAGAACAAATTATTTCTATAAATAATGAAACAGTGATCTCCCCTGAAAGGAATGGAAAAATAAATATGACGGACACCACTTCTGAAAGCTTTAAAAGAACAAAATGTTTACACAGTCACACATCAGCCAAGGGTTATATTGTAATGCTGCACTTTTATTATAAAATATAGAGCCTTGCAAACATTATTCTTCATATGAGACAGTAGAACGTACATTAAGTGTCCAGTGTATATACTGTACATGACAAATCAACCCACCCTCTGGTTTTTTAATAGAAATCCCCAACGTATTGGCCAATAAAACTGAACAAGTCAAGTACACCCCCCACATTTCGCAATTGAAATAACTACAGGGAAAAAAACAGCTATGAGAATAACAAGAAATGCAGTGCTGCATCTGGCCTGGCCGGGTTTCTTTAAGATGACAGTACTGTGTATCTGTATGACCACAGGCCTCCCCCTTTCCCCTCCTCTGCAGTTAGGTTGATCGCTTTACCGCTGTCTGTTCCATGACAGCACTACATACTTTACCGCGCATGTTTTCATCTGCATGTGTCTATGACAAATCAGAAATGTTCAGGGAACTTTGACAACAGCATATTCTGCCTTTTTATTCCGTTCAGTCGCAGTCTGCTGCTCTGTGGCAGCTACCCCAGACTGCCGGTGGTTGATGACAGCATACACTGCACGGCCCGACACTTGAATTCCAACAGCTGTGGTTCCCACAGCGGGTTGCTGGTTCCCACTGGTCATCAGGGGTGGTTGAGATGGTGGTCTCTCTGCAGGGCTTGGAGGGTGGATGTCATTCCAAAAGGGGAAGTGGGTTTGCAGGAAAAGAGAGGAAGGAGAACTGTCCTTGGGGAGGTTGGGTATCGTATGATTGGACATCTCCTATGAAACCAAAACACCAGGCAAAGATTACTAAAGCGATCAAGTACTCTTGCCGGACACTTTAATGACTATTGTACATCTAGGGTAAAGGAATAGTTCAACATTATTGGAAATGAATTCTCTTGCCAGGAGTAAAATGAAGATAGAAACCACTCTCACCACTCTCAAACGCTTAAATTTGAAATTATGCTAAAATCTAGCAGCTGGTTTGCTTAGCTTAGCTCTAAAACTGGAAACAGAGGCTAGCCTGGCTCCGTTTGAAGGTAGCAAAAATTACCTATCAGCACCTCCAGTGTTCACTAATTAACCCTTAAATACTCAATTGTTTTTGTAAACATTCCTACAAACCTAAGGTCTAAGGTGACCTAACAGTTAACACAGATTAAAACATTGCCCATTATAAATCAAATTGCTTGGGAAAACTTCTTACTTTTCCCTTTGTATTTGTTTGGCCCCTGCCCCAAAAACATCCTGATATCACCACTGTTCATTGACGTAGTTCATTGCAGTTCATTGGTTTATACTGTTCTATCTTACAACTAGACTACTGTAACCGATCATGGACTGGCACCAAACAAGCTACAAACAAAGCTAGTCACTTGCTCGTGGACATTTCAAAGGCATTTCAGCAGCTGAAGCGGTTCTGTGTCTGTAAGACCAAGTACCTTTAAAGCATCGATCAAGTCACAGAGGCTGAGAGAGGAAGGTTTTTTACTCAAGTGCAATGTTTATGAGAACTGGCTTCCAAAGTGAGAAATTTGGCCAACAAAAATACTTGGTTGAGGTACTGGAGATAACTTTAAAAGGTTCCCACAACAGTCTTAACATCTCTAAGGAGGACTGTAACATGAACAGTATCTTGACTGTTTTCAGAGCTAGCTCGGTTATTCAGTGAGCTAATAAAACAATTACTTTATTTCCTCATAGCAACAGTGAGACAACAGTGCCACCATGAAGCCAGACAGGAAAACACAACATCACCTACTATTACTTGCACCGCATCTCTGATCTGGGGCGCCGAAAAGGGGGGGATAAGGGGAAGGATTCTAGGGGCCCATCATTGACAGGGGCCCAGAAAGGCCCCTAATAAAATTATAATACTGACAAAAATAATATGACACCAATTTGTTAGTTTATAATCATAAATATGCATCACTTAATGCACTGATAACAACACTAAGATTATTTTGGAAACATTTCTCAAATCTATTATTGTGGAAAAAAAGATAAATTGAAATTAATGAATAAAGATCATTCTGAAATAAAAACACATAGTCTGTATTTATCTGTATTTATCCATACTGAAACTGAATTATAAACTGAAATACTATGTTTGGTCAGTTGTTTGGGACTCTCACCCCTTGCTTTGCAGTAGGAAAAGAGGAGAAATTTTCTGGTGCGTGCAGACTAAGCGACTGCTCTCAATCCAATCAGAGAAACTTTAACAATATTAAATCGCAACGACCATGGAGCCTCATTTATGTATTTTTTTCCATCCCAACTCTAATTCCACCACGTACAGTTTTGGAGATAAATTATTATTATTATTATTTTTAATAGATTTTTTTAACAAAATATAAACGTATATAACAAACTTAATAAAAACAACAACAAAAACATAATGTAAGACAGCATACAGTTTTTACATTGAGTGCAGTGGCTGGTCTAAGTGTGTGTGTGGGGGGTGATGTGCATGTTTGAAAGAGAAATTGTGTGGTATTGCTATAATAGTAATTTTGGAGATAAATTAGACCTAAATGCAGGGCTACAAGAGGGAGACAGTGAGCAGTGGGGTACTGGTTGTGAAAATCACATTTTCTTTTGTTATTTTTGATCAAATCACTGACAGTAAAACTGAATGGTGGGAGGAAACCTGAATCTGGTGATGGTGATGCTATTTCAAATGGTATTACAGGAAATTCTATATAATTCATGTATGTCATGCATTTGTATTTTTCAGGTAATTTAATTTAAGATAATTTTATGTTTTAACCATTAAAGTTGCAGACTTGCAGACAATGAATCTAAATTCCATTGTATTCTGAGTGTTCAGTGCTTCCCCTACCAAGGAACTGTCATGTTGTTCTTTTCACACATATAGGAAATTATAGTCAAAAATATCATCAAAATGCACGGTTTTATGTAAACAGCATAACAAATTTTCACCAGCCTTATGGCCGGCTATACAGGGGCCCAGTAATATTTCTTTTCATGGGGCCCAAAATCCCTGGCAGCGCCCCTGCCTCTGATCAACCTCTTTGAGAAACAGATTTGAAAAACAATGCTTTTTATAATTTTTGACATTTTGAGACCAGCAGATAAAAACAAACAGTTTGAGGAATATCATGGGTTTGAGTGCTTAATTGAATTAGATTAATGAATTTGACAAGCTCTAAATTCCAGGCCAGTAAAGACCTAAGGTATGCCTTAATCCATACTTAATCTACTGGTAAAAACTGTCTGCTTCATATTTACCACACAGACATGAAGCTGGTATAAATCTTCTCATCCAACCCTCAGAAAAAACGTGACTCAATTTGCCTCCCAAAACCTCAAACCATTTCTTTAACTTCACACTACCTGTCCCTTGTTGTGGTTGAAGGTCAGTATTCCTGTGAGGAAGACATAAACAAAGGCTCCAGTGTTAGATGTTAGGACCGATAAAATGTTATCACAGTAATTCAGACCGTGAATTAATTCAACATTTCTTACGTTTCCTGCCATGAAAACTCAGGAGGGTAAACACTATCAGTGCGGTGACCAGAAGAGCTATGCCAACACAGATGTAGAAGTAAGGCAGCCAGGACAAATCCTCATCACCAGCAACACTCGGTGACTCATCTATAATAGCATTGGGACAAGATCAGTAGTCCGAGTCTGTCCCCTTTAGAATTTAACAATACGACAAATTTCCAACACAAAATTCCACAATAATTCAAATATAGGTTCTTACCTGTAGAATCGATTGACTTTTTGACCCCCAGGTAGGAGTCTGTAGATTAATGGAGAGAATATAGAATTAACACCTGAAATCATCTCAAATGAACATTTTTGCACAGATGGATAAAAAACCACCTACCTGACACTGAGATGTTGATAGTGTGACTGATCGACTCAAATTTGGATCCTTTTAAAGAACATCCGTACAGGCCAGTGTCATGAATGGAAATCCGTTTGAAGGTCAAAAATGAGATCAGTTCATCTTTGACACGTTTGTCATTCTGTTGTAGATTTTCTGTATAATGAATCTGTTCACATCTGTTTGTGTGGCTCAGTTTGCACCAGGTGACATTGAAGGATTCCCCACAGTCGTTGATGGGACACGTAACTGTCACACGTTGTCGTGGGGCTGCTGTCCATATCGTGCCTCTCCGGACCATCAGCCCAACTTCACATGGAGGAGAAACGTCTAAAAGAAAAAGAAGCTGTTCATCAATTTAAGAACTAATACAAGATAACAATAACAATAAGTGTCTCTCATTACTGTAGGTGATAAAATACATTACAAAATATTTGTTTAAAATGCAGGAAATCTAGCTTTTTCAAGACTTTTTAAAAACTATGCAGTTTGTATGATTAAAGGTCCAATTTGTAAGGTATTTGAGTCTTAAACACAACTCTTCAAATACTGACACTTTGGGTTGATGGCCGACCGGACCTCCCAAACCAAAGCGTTGGTGGTGGCCTCAAGGTGTTTGAGGCGCAGAGGTGAAAAGTAAAAAGGGCACAAGCTGTCTGTGGTGGGAAGAGCACCCAGAGGGAACTTTATCGTGTTTTATCTACCATGGGGGCATCTACGAGGGCTCTTTTTGATGCGATCGCTGACTCTGTACCCCGTCTGAGTCGACCGCTGAAAAGCGTCTGTATTCAATAAGTCGGGAATGAGAATCAACAATTAAATATGTTACTAATTGGACCTAATATAATGCAACACACCTCATTTTCAGAGTTATTCCAGTTGTTTCTATTGTGTATTTCTACCTCCCTCTGAAACACAAAGTTGTTTCCCCCTTAAAACTTCCTATTTCTAATCCCACCATCATCTCCAATTGTACTTACAATTACACCAATTAGTTATTATATTAATACGGAATATATACAAAATGATAACACTGTGATAAAGGGGTAATCTAGGTGATAATGTAATCTAAAGTGTTACTGTTTTCTCTTGTTGAATTTATAATCTATTTAAAATGTTCCCTAATGCTTTTATTCCAGAGTAAACATTGTAGACTATAGCACTTCTCACTCAGATCATGTACATTTTTAAATTTCTTATTACACACATTATAGTGCAAATTAAGGCTATCGCGATATCATATTTTCACTGGACGACTATCTTAGCCTACAGAACTTCAACATTGGTTATTGTTTGTTTTGTCTCTTTTTTGGGAAATAAGTTAGACTCAAAATACAAGTGTAAGTAGTCGGAGCGAGTGGAAGTGTGTAACCACTGTGTTTTATGTTTTACAGCGTTCAGGTGCGTCACTGCCACCTATGACAAAGCGAGACCAGAAAGACATGGACATAACTTAAGAAGCAATGTCTTATTTCCACGTTGCTATCATGTAAATATTATTGACACAATACCAAAATCGAATTCTATATATCACGGTTATTGTCAAAAACGAAAGGAAAGTAAGGAATAATCTATCTGGTAATCTGGTAATCTTTAAACTACCCAGTCCATATTAAAAACAACAATATTTTTGCAATATTTTTAATACAGTAGTTTACTGTCCCAATAAACTCCAATTGACATGTTGTGTTAAATTTATGAGCTCTCCAAAGAAGTCTTTATACAATACAATAACCAATAAACCTCAGTACATCTTATTTCTAAGTAGTAAAGTATGTCACTCCTTCATTGTGGATGATGTGATGATATGACAGGACTCGTCTGTGTTCTTCACCAACATCGTTTGGATCCGACAGTGTGTCCCAGAACTATATGTACCTGCTGTATGTTATAATAAATTATAACATGGACATTAACAATAATTGTAATATTAATCTGTTTTAACCATTTTTCGTGTCTTGTAATGCTTTTCTTCTGTTTTTTACCTAACATCTTGCCTCATTCTTACTAAAAGACTCCCATCTATTCAAAATGTTCCTTCATGCTCTCTGGAAAGTCATTTAATTAAATAAAGTGTTCAGCTCACCTCCTCCATACACACAGACGAATGTGACACAGTAGAATATCAGCAGAGAGGTGTGTAGCAGTCTGTCCATTAGGCTTGACATCTTCATCACCTGAGACCTTAAAGATCGTCTGAAACTGGAGCCGCTGCAGGGGCTTATTTTCACTTGTGTTCACAAGGTAACCACTTCCTGACCTCCCACGAACAACCGAAGTCCACCTTTCACATGTGTGTATTTCAGTGTGTTATTTAAAAACAGGTCATAATCTGCACACGTGTGAAAAATGCATATGGTTTGTTATCTTTGTGAATATAATTTTGTAATACACTCTCACAGAAACGCTCTTTTACACAGATTCAGGTCATCCTCTATATGGAATCTGAAACACACCGTTCTAAAGGTTGCTGAGTGGGCGTGTCACTTCAGGGGCCCCTAAGCAGCCCAGCAGGAAGCTGTCACATCCTGGCGTCAAAGGCAGACCGAAGCCACGAGTGTACATCATTCCACTGAGAAATGTAAATTAAATCCATTTTAACAGAAAAAGTATTACCATAGAAGCCAGGTTAGCCACAAAAAGCCTTTGCATACTTATGAACTGCTACCATGAGTCAGCAGTGAGCACCAGAGGCCACTTGAATGTTCTCATCATTTTTATGAAATAATAAGATGCTTGCCTGCTCCCCTTATCCAATCTGTGCAAATCTCTACAGCTGCTGCAGGGGAAGAAAAAAACAAAAGTCTGCCAGAGTGCAATCACAAGTGAGGCAGTTAGGATTACGGTTTTCTTCACAGGTGGGGAATGTGTATTCACACTACACATGTGGTGCATTGATACCAGTCATAGCAAGTGCTTTAATGTATTGTTTGTTTCAATGCAGCCAGTAGACGAGGTGACACTTACTCTACAGCCAACTGAGGGCACGTTCATTCTCAGTGGTTTATGAATCACCCAGACTGATCCAACAGCTCCCTCCAGTGTATGATGTTAGGTTACGTATGAGAACATGGTTTGTGTTATTGAATATTCGGGACAATTTACCTACTTTACTTATTTCAAACATCTGATATTTGACAGGTGAACTTTAACAGGACCCTTTTAGACGGATTTCACAGCTTATTGCTTATGAAAGGACTGTCTCCGAATGATCACAGCATCCTTAGGTCTGTTTTAGGTCTGTGCGCGCTCTTGACAAAGACAGCATGTAAACAAAAACTGGACTTTCCTCTGAATGTAAAAAAAAGATCTGCCACTTCCTCATACTCCTCATCAAGGAAATTTGCACAATCATGCAAATGAGACAGCAGAGCAACAAGAGCACACATCACAGCTCAGGATAGGATCACGTCAACGATCTACCTACCACCTGCTAAATGATAGGTTTGGTGAAACCTTGCAGATGTTCTTGAAATTGTTTATTTTCTAGAGGAACAGTGTTGCTGACTTCACTGACTTCATTGATCATTCATTTAATGTACTTGAGGTTTTTCCCTTACAACATCAGGGCATGCATTTGTGTGTGTGTGTGTGTGTGGGTGTGTGTCTGTGTTGTGTGAAACCACCATGCACAGGAAATAAAAATAACACACAAACAGGACATTGTATGCTCTCTCCTTCCCCCCAATCTCTCGCTCTCTCTCTCTCTCTCTCTCTCTCTCTCTCTCTCTGTCTGTCTGTCTCTCTCTCTCTCTCTCTCTCTCTCTCTCTCTCTCTCTCTCTCTTTACTCTGGCCTATGAGCAAGCAGAGAGATCAGTGAGATCAGCGTCTACCACAGTCCTTCCTTTACAACCAGGCACTGGCACCTGCCACCCGCAGACAAATTCAGTGTAGACACACAGATTCTGTGGGAACATCATGGGAAACTGCACCTCCAGGTGAGTAATCATCCTTAAAACAGCTATGAGAGGACACTCTCACATGCCACAAAGCAAATTTTTCAGTATGTGGTACTTACATTTGAAAGCTTTCCTGAAACTGCTGCGTTTATAATGCTTGAAATTTAAGAAAATGTGGGTGAGAACATTTTTTGATGAAAGAATAAAAGAAACATGAGAGCTGGAAACACTTTACACTTAGTAACAAGAAACAATATTGCATTCTGGCCCTGTTGCAAGATTCTTCTTCTGCATTCGCTTCAGCAAGGAAATTGTGGTTGCTGGCTAAGAATAGACTGTTTTCTGTCATCAAGAATTAACATGAGCAGCTTTTATTTTCAAAAATAGTATGTATTTGTTATAACGTGACGTTGAGGACATGCAAAGTTCTACCTCCCATGTCACAGACATAGACAGTTGGACTTGGACAGATGTGGGTTGTAGGCAAAGTGTTTCCTGTTGCACCACACACTGCCATCTGGTAAGCTGTCAAGGAAACACTGCTGTGGGCTAAAACCTACACCTCTCTAAAGCTGTTGCAGATTTTATCTACTGATGTGAAATGGCGTTTTTAAGATGCAAACAACATGTGAATCCACTAAGTGGAAGTTAAATTAGCATTTTCAATCTTTGTAAGCTTTGTACGAGGGGTGATTGATAAGTTTGTGGCCAGAGGTCGACCGAGATGACTTACACATTTCTAAACTTTGAGTGATTATTAAGTTTGACATTAAAGGGGATCTATGTGATATTTTCTAAAAATGTACATGTATTAATCACCTATTTATCGGCCTTTCTGTCTGTGGATTTTAACCTGACGTGAAGTGCAGACCTTCTCTATCTCTCTCGTTGCCTCTACAAGCCTGCCGATCCTCCCTTTAGCTGCTATGTCCGACGGTTACTGCTGCCTGTTCATGCACAGAGGAGGGGGGTTCTGCTAGCTGCAGTATAGATATGAAGTTGGCTAAAACAGTGACAACACTTACAACAGCTCTAAGTTGTTTAATGATGCTGGACTGTGGACTGCTCTCTAGTGCTTCTCTCTGCTCAGCTTATAGAGAGCAATAGCGGCTCACCTTCATTCAAAAATCCACCAACATAATCACACAACTGGGCCCTTTAGTAACTTTTTTGGACGCTGTGTTTCCGGTTCTTGAAAACGGCAAGTCCCCAGTGGCGATGACTGCAATCTAGGAAATGCAGATTTACACTCATCCAACATCCATCCTGTTCTCCCAACCCAATCACCATTTTGTATCACAACACTGTGCTTGTTGGGTTTAGGCACAAAAAACACATGGTTAAGGTCTGGAACATAGTATGTTTTAGTTGCGACAAACATGGCTCATCCCCTTCCCTTGCCTCCCAACATGAAAGTTAGGTCATAAATATTAAACATAAATGTGATAAGGCACCTTTTGGTTAACATGTCAATGTGGTACATAGCCGATGACTTGTATAAATGTGAGCATACCTGTGATTTGCAGAAACCTTAAGTTCCCACATTTTATCCTGGGGACTGGAATGAATCTCCTGATTTGACACACCCAGACTTCTACCTCTTCACCCACTATGAAGAAGGAGCTTGGTGATTGTGATTTTGACAGTCATGATGGTGTCTGCTGTGGAGCATTTTGTGGAGGTCCAGGACAAATTATGTAGGAGGGGACTATGTTGAAACATAAATGTGCTATGTATTCTGCAACTAACTCCTTCTACCATAGGCCATGAACTTGTCCGTCACCTTTCGTAGATCTGAATGTCTGTGTCAACATTTTGGTCTCATCATTTGAATTTGTTCCACTTTAGGACAAAGAAGAAAAGTGAAGGTAAAACCACATTTTTAATAGTTTTTATAGTGGTCACTAAGACAAGTTGATACAGTTTAGCAATGATTAACATAATATATATATATACACTGTCTCTTTTAGGGAATTCTGTTCCAGGTGATAAGAGAGGCACAGATAGTAAGGTAAACCTGCACACATCAAAGCTGTGTCTATTTTTGTTGAGCATAAATCTTATCAGTTCAAGCTTTCCATGGGACATGGGTGTGTTTCTGTGCTTTATGACTGCCCTGTCAGAGGTGCTGCCTTGTTAGATTTGCATACTGGGTTAACAGTAGTGTGAGGCTTGTGGTTAAAGAAACTGTGTGGAGGTTAATTTCACTTATCACAACAAAGAAGTGCCTGTTTCAGTGGCACTGCATTAAAAAGTTGTTCAGGATTGAGTTACCATCTCACTCTGTGAATTGTCTCATGACAGCCTCCGGAGGATGTTACATATGCCTCGATCGACCACACCTCTGTCAATAGCTCAAGAAGACCCAGAGCTACCACAGATGATGATTGTGACTATGCTACGGTCAATGTCCCAGCAGCACTTCAACGGGAGTCTGAGTGCTCATCTAAAGAAGAATGTGAAGACGATTATGTACTGATGGGATAACCCGAAACAAGGGGACAATTTCACTCAGGCTGAAGATGCTGATCTAGAAGTCAGTTTTTTGTCCAATGTTTTGTCTTGGCATCTAAGAACTTGTTCCCAGTCAAACTGCTAACCAAGTCTTCATCGTCAATGGAAAAACTGTCAAATTGTAAAAAAAAAAAAAAAGAAACGTCCACAGTCTACAACAGCTGGTCATGGAAACGCCAAGCCCTGTGAAGTTTCTCTCCAAATTTGAGGTAACACAAGTGTGGTGTTCCGGCAAGAAGACAAACTTGCATCACACCTGACCTCCTTACAGAGCCAATCCCAACCTCAAGAGAAGAATCTGCAGCTCTTTAGTCTGATAAACCTGGATTCCTGAAACATCGTGACATCAGCACGTTATCTGGAATCAATACGTTTCTGAAACTGAATTCAGAACTTTCGCCATCTTCAAGTGAACTTCTTCAAGAATTGCAACGTTTCCCAAAGCTTCTGACCTGTACCGTACGAGTTACACAATGAGCTGCATGACGGAATTTTAATATCACTATGTGCTTGCAATTTTACACAATCATTGCTTCATTTAAAAAAATTCTGATAGCACATATTTTTTTTGCAGTCAACAACATGGTTGTACTAAAACTTGACTTTGGCACAATATTTGCACTGTGACCCAAATTCATACCGAAAGTCTGAGAACATTTTTAGCAACCAAAAAAAGTACATTCAGAGCACAGTATGCTGACTACATTGTTGACTTTTGGATGTGCTGTTGAAGGGTGATATTCTCCAACAGCAGAAAGGATGTTTGAGGGGCAGGAGCAAAACGGTAAAAAGGGCACCAGTTAATGTGGTGGACAGAAAGTCTTGATTACAGGAAACTTCACCACATTTTGTCGACTGGAAGGGCACCACAGAGAGCACTTTATCATGTTTAATCTATGATACGGGCATCCAAGAAGACACTTTCGCAGCGTTTTATTCAACCATGGGGCACCGGGGGGGGGGGGGGTTCCTGCTGAACTAAAAAAGACATTTTAATAAATTGTGTGGTGAAACAGTTCTTCAAACAACATTCCGTGTGTCACTTTCAGTGTAACAGCTCTGTTACCCTGTAAACAGAAAGAGACTTTGGTCAGGTTGTCTTGTGTGACAACAACTGCTGTCACTCTATGATTCTCTGCTGCCAATGAAAGTTTGATCTTTATCTGAAGTCTGTTGAAACAGAGCCAAAGCTTTGCTCCACCTTAAACTAAAGCTTTAGTTGTTGAAGTTTAGACCAACGTTTAGCTGCCTCAGTAGCTATTTGTGCCATTGTCTAAATATCCAATCCATGATGGAAGAATTTCATGTTTATGTTACCGTGTCCACAACACAAACCTTAATCTGCATTTCAGAGTTTGTGCTCATCTTTCAGTGCTCCTGAGAATTACTGCATGGCTGCACACCAACCAGATATACTAAGAAAAGTTACTTAAGACTTGAGAATTTACATGTTTTTATGTTTTGCATGTGTCTGCAGAATGCTAATTTGTTGTCAATGCCAATTGTATCTATACAGAACTATTTATATGTGTGACTGTGTTTCCATTGTTTCATTGTGTGTTTATTGACATCTTTATTGATTAAAGGTTTACAGAGTACAACTTTTGTTCACAATTCTGTTGTATTTCTATATAATTTGTTACGACATAACTGATGTCATAATCCCTTTGTTTGAAGGTCAAACAGAGAGCAAGTCATGTTACTGAGAGGCGAGTGGTTGACTGTAACTAAGTTCATCTACTCCAGCACTGTTAAGTACCAATTTCGAGTTACTTTTACTTTACTTGAGTCTTCTCTCTTTTCATTATTACTATTACCAATAATCATTGCTATTATATTTAATTAGTAGTATTTTTGCATAAATAGCCACCAAGAGCTTAAAAATAATGTTTTGTTTCAGAGTAAACTACACACTTGTAGGGCTGAAATGATTGGTTTCATTGATTGATTTGTCAATTAAAGGTGCTGTATTTACGGATTTTAGATCAAAACATTCAGAAATTTACAAATATGACAAACATGTGGACATTATGTCAAAGATATGCGGGGACATCTAGTGAAGTTCACCTGCTGACCAGTGATATGCTATTTTCACCTAGCAGATGTGTGCAAGCAGTAATTTTTTATTTTATTTTTTTTAAAGATTTTTTCCAGCATAGACACCTTTATTAAGCAGTAGACAGATAGGAAATATGGGAGAGAGAGGGGGATGTGACATGCAGCAAAGGACCTCAGGACGGAATCCAACTGGGGTCGGCTGCGTATGTGGCATGCGCTCTAACCACTCGACCACCTGCAAGCCCGCAAGCAGTATTTTTGCTATATAACTCAAGCTCTCTTAGCTTTTTAATCAGATAAATAAACTAAATACTAAAATATAAATATAAATGATGTGTAAAATTAAGGATTCTTTTTTATTACACACTGTGTAAAACAGGTAGCCAATTCGTACATGTTGCACTTTTAAAATTATTGATAAAATTAAAAAGGGAAACCAGCATGTGTTCACATTTGTTGAGGTGGAATCATAAAGCCTGTTTGCATGAAAAATAAGTTAAACAAGTATTAAATAGGTTCCAGTTAAGTTTCGGTCTAATTACAATCAAATAAACTTGATTGGCTACTATAACGATAGTTGTCAAAGTATTTTTTTTAATGCAAAAACATTTTATGTTTCCACTCAAATGTGACAATTTGCTGATATTTAAAATCAGTTTAAATTTTTTTTATTGTATATGTAAATTATTTTGAGGTTCAGACCGATTGGATGAAACAAACACTGGGAAGGTGTCACTATGGACCTTGTGTAATCGTGACTGGGTTTCTTACTATATTCAGAATCTCTATAAACCAAACAATCAATCAGGTAATGGAGAAAATAATCAGCAGATTACTTCATAAGGGAAATACTCATCATACAACAAAAATCACTTAGTTAGGATTAGGGACAGAATATGCTTTGTCTTTCCCAGTTATATCGCCGCAATCATGACTGAAAAAAACGTCTTGTTAAAAACTGGTAGTCATGCTGCCATAACTGTCACGCCACAATCGTCCCCTCCTCATGCTGACATGACAGTCGGCTCATACACATGCAATTTGAACCTGATGTGAGACATATTGTACAGATGTTGATATGATACGCATGAAACAAATACAGACATCACAATGACAACATTTCATGGACAGTCATTAGTTGCATACTTATACAAAATAGTTCAGAGTGAGCTCCATCTCAACAACTGCAACTGTGAAACACTGTTTTAACATTAATGCGTGACTAAAGACAAACTAAAGGGATGAAAGAATAATCATACAACACATGTTTTGCTTCAAGCACTTTTACTTTAAATACTGATAACATTCACAGACATTTACTTGAGTAACGTTTTCAAAGCAGACATGTAACAGAGTATTTTTACAGTCTGGTTACAGCATTTTCCCAGAAGTAAAGAATCTGAATACTTCCTCCACCACTGTGCAAAATTAAAAGAGTTCAAATGTGCCATGTTCTCTGGACAGAAATACATTTGTGTAGTTTCCTTTTTTCAGTTCAACTAAATATTCAGCGTGAGGGTCAAGCTAATTATAGTAGCAGCAGCCTACAATTTTAAAAGCAGTGCATGATCACGATGGTGGACGATGTTCTGCTGTCCACCGGTAGATGGCAGAGCGATTCCTTGGGGGAGAGAGACATAGAGGTGATGTCAACAAACCTTAGCAGTGGCAGCAAAACAGACAGAGCTTTGAACTGCAGAGTTACAGAAAGATTACTCACCAGTGCAGATAATAATAATAATAATAATACATTTTATTTCATAGGCGCCTTTCTGTCACTCAAGGACACCTTACAGTAAACAAAGACAATTTAAGCCACAAAGTACACAAGAAAAGAAAACAGTAAAAATTGACAGAAAATTCATTTAACTAAAAAAGGTGATCTTAAACAGGTGTGTTTTGAGTTTGGACTTGAAATCAGATAGTGTAGTGATGTTCCTTATTTCGGGTGGCAGAGAGTTCCAGAGCCGGGGAGCAGAGCGGCTGAAAGCTCTGCTCCCCATGGTGGTGAGACGGGCAGGGGGGACAGTCAGCAGAATGGAGGAGGATGAACGGAGGGTGCGAGAGGGAGTGGCGATATGGAGAAGATTGGAAAGATATGGGGGGGCAAGATTGTGAATGGCCTTGAATGTTAGCAGAAGGATTTTGAAGTCAATGCGGGACTTGACCGGGAGCCAGTGGAGCTGCTGTAGGACGGGAGTGATGTGGTGGATGGAGGGGGTTCTGGTGATGACATGGGCAGCTGAATTCTGGACCAGTTGAAGTTTGTGCAGGGATTTGTGGGTGAGACCGGAGAGGAGGGAGTTGCAGTAATCCAGACGGGAAGTGATGAGACTATGGACGAGGATAGCAGTGGTATGGGGAGTAAGGGAGGGGCGGAGGCGGTTGATGTTGCGTAGGTGGAAGTAAGCAGACCGGGTGATGTTATTGATGTGAGATTGGAAGGAGAGTGTACTGTCGAGGATGACACCCAGACTCTTAACCTGTGGGGAGGGGGAAACGGAGCAGTTATCAATGATGAGGGGGAAACTGTCGGTTTTGGAAAGTGTTGACTGTGTGCCAATGAGAAGGATCTCAGTTTTGTCAGAGTTGAGTTTTAGTAGATTTGAAGTGAACCAGGATTTTATTTCAGTTAAGCAGTCGGTAAGGGAGGAGGGAGGGAGGTTGGAAGTGGGTTTGCTGGCGAGGTAGAGCTGGGTGTCATCTGCGTAACAGTGAAAAGTGATGTTATGTTTGCGGAAGATATTGCCAAGGGGAAGGAGATAAATGATAAAGAGGAGGGGCCCCAGGACAGAGCCCTGAGGCACACCAGAGGTGACAGGGGAAGTGGTTGGTGAGGTGTCAAACTGCTGACATCGCCTGCTGACATCGCCTGGCAGAACGTGGAAACACAAACCAGCTCAGACAAGAAACTTGCAAGTGTAATTTTAGTAATGAATTTCTCAGCAAATGAAAATTCTTACCTCAACATTATTTTCGCTTGTACAAAAGTAAAAATCCTGCCAAAATCACCAGGATTGACACAACAGTAAGGATACGTGGCCAAAAATAACCTGTAGTGAGAGAGTGATGATTAATGACTTGTTAATAATATACTGGAGCTCCCATATATTTACAAAGTTATCATATGAAATATAATACAAAACACCAAGTAGCTGTTTTAAACCCAGATTTAGAGCCTTTCTCTTGTCCAATGCTCTCTGAAAGATCTGACCTTTTGTGAGTTTTGGTTCTAAAATCTTATCCTCTCTCCAGTACGGGTGGCTGACAGCACAGTTCAGGTTTTCTGTGTTCGTTCCTTCTGAGATCTCCAGACGACTCTCTACTGTAAAAAATCCATCTTTGTCAGACGATGTTTTCACATCCGATAAGTTTCCCTCATGGCTCCAGAAGATGTTGGCAGCAGGTTTTCCTCTTTCAGCTTTGCACATTGCCACCATCTTGTTGTCCTCTTTCTCTAACCAGGCTGATATTCTGGGAGGAACTGAGCCAGGGAGGACAAAACAGATAAATTAGATTGTTTTTTCGCTATCTCTTAT
Source organism: Sparus aurata (assembly GCF_900880675.1). Classification (NCBI taxonomy): domain Eukaryota; kingdom Metazoa; phylum Chordata; class Actinopteri; order Spariformes; family Sparidae; genus Sparus; species Sparus aurata. Next base: position 15,977,525 of record NC_044195.1, read on the forward strand.
ACTCAGATGAACATTTTCAACAGGACTGTGAGATCGGTACATTATGCCGAGGATCAGGGATACTGTGTCTTGAGAGTTCAGAGCAACAGAAATTAACTGACAATATCTCGCATTTTGTAGTGGAAGGAACAGGTTCAGTAGTAGATATGTCAAGGCGAGTAAAACATAAAACTACCTGTGGTAATGAAATAAAAGTAAGGAAAGGCAGGCAGAATTTGCCTGATTTGGGTGAATTTTTTTACATTTGATAAGTAAACTTTATTTTTCTAAATATAATTCTAAAAAATCTTCTATCCTTGTGAGGAGAAAAGTCCTACCTGTGATGGCCACGTTGATCTCATAACGATCGATTCCTCCTTCATAAACCGACTCACATTTGTAGACCCCTTCGTCGCCATTGGTCAAGTTTGGGATGTGCAAGTATGACTGAGTGCTGGATGTATAGAGTGACTTGCCATCTTTGCATGTGTCTACTCTTCGCCCTCCATCATCTAAGGATATCTTGCATTCATTTCTGTATTTCAACTGTATTGTCCAGATAACATATAGTGTCTCATTCCACGTCTTATTGCTGCATGTCAAGTTTACGTCACTCCCCTCGTTGAAGGCTGAATGTATGACAACTGAAAAAAAGAAAAGAATACTTTACACATGGCGGTGCCTAGATTGTACCGATTTTATATTCTAGGTTTATTACACACGGTGCACATGTTCTGATGAACACAAAAACATGTAAAAGAGAGATTCAGTTCTGCATTGGACATTGACAAGAGAGGAAAATAAAATGAACAATAAATAGCATCTTACACAGAACGAAATGGGCAAACATTTGGTAGAGTCCCTTAAAAGATTATAATTACAATCCAAAATTGACTAAAGATTAATATTAAACCTTTTTTCTGCAAAGAAGAGTTATGTTGGAAATAATGATTAATAGGAGAAATGGACACGTACATTCATATTTTCAACTCCAGGTGCCCTCACTTGTATCATTTAATATTTTAATCCTTCTGCAAAGTAGCCAGAGAGAAAAGGAAAGAAATGATTTTACCATCACCACCGATAGAAGAATCGTTAAAGCTCGGAGAGGTGGAATGATGAGTTCCTGTTTGAGATGGAGGTGGATGTGAGGAAAGAAAAAGTTTGTAAAACAATGAGAAAAAAAACGCACACAAGTGTCCAGTTGATAAAGCAACAATCTGGGTGGTTTGTGTGCTATTTGTTATTAAGGATGTACAGCCAAAGAGCACGATCTGCAGTGAAGGCTCAGGGTTCATTCATAATCTGCCGATCTACACACACAATGCACATCCCATCTACAAACAATGCGATAGTCACCACTATATAAAAGACCTCATCAATGCCAAACAGTTACACTGTTACTGATGGGCTGAAAGTTAATGACTCCAACTTAGTAAAACTGTTCCCTCATGCTCTCTTGAAAGTCATATCACAAGATAAAAGAGACATAGTATGAACCTGTTTTAACCATTTTCCCTGCCTTGTAATTTATTTGTTTTATCAAACCTCTAACCTAACGTACATGAGAAATACCCAGTACTTATCCATTTATAACCCTTATATACTAAAATATTACACTGTAGCTATCAAGCCGTAATCTAAAGGGTTGCTGTTCCTGCTTAAATGAATGACTTAAACCTTTTCAAAATGTTCAATCTCATTAACGTCATTAGATAAAAGATTATTATGTCTTACCAGGTCCTAGTCCATAGACACTGACACATGTGAAACAGTAACACATCAGCAGTCTGTCCATTAGGCTTGGCATGTTCATCACTTGAGATCTCAGATATCATCTCAAACTGCAGCTACTGCAGAGGCACATTTCACTTGAGATAAGTTTACCACTTCCTGACCTCGTACATAAATCCGAAGACCATCCTGCACATGTGAGATGTTCAGTGCATCAATACAAAGTAGTTCAGGATGTGCACGCACACGAAAGCAGCATATTGTGTATTATTTTTGCAGTTCAATACTGTAATACACCCTTACAGACATACTTCTTTACACAGATTGAGGTCATCGTCAATACAAAATCTGGGACACATAGTTCTAAAGGTTTTTAAGTGGGCTTGTCACTTCAGTGGACTGGGGATTTCCCTGTAAGCAACCCAGCAGGAAGTCATGCAGATCAATTTATTTTATACATTCACATTTTCTCTTTGAGGGAATCCTGCTCAAGATAATAAAAGCAGCACAGTAAGTAAACCTGCCCACATCAATGCCGAGTCTATTATTATCATAGTTACCAGTTCCAGCTTTTCATGGGACATGGGTGTGTTTCTGTGCCTTTATGACAGTCCTGTCAGAGGCGCTGCCTCGTCAGATCTGCATACTGGGTGAGTGTGAGGCTTGTTGGAAAGAAAAAACTGTGCTGCTGTTTACCACAGGAAGTCATAGCCACTTACCACATAAAGAAACAGGCTTGCTGAAGTAGCACGGTTTTCAAAAGTAGAAGAAATGATGTGTGACATATGTTCAGGATTGAGGATTTACCATCTCACTCCTTGTATTATCTCGTGACAGCCTCAGGAGAGATTTAACATTATGCGTTATTTAGAGCACAATACTGCCAAATAATCACGAAGAATTAATGTTACTAAATACCAGTTACATAAACGTTACTGAACTGTATGGGCAATAGACCTAACTCACACGGCAGCCATTTCCCTCCAACATCTAGCTCAGGCCGGGAAACAAATTGTTGGAACAAATTGTTGTTATTTCACAGCTTACCAATTGATTGTGATTGATGGTGACAATTCGGGGGCACATTCGGCCTTATTTCAAGGTAAAACAACATTTTTGATAACCCATTAGCTGATTTTAGCACCACATTAGCAATGTCCTAGCTAACATTTCCGTTTGATTACATCGCATCTTTTTCACTTCCAGTTTTAGACAAATGTCTCCAAGATGTGTGTTAATATTTCTGAATCAATTCACATCTTTGTTCGTCGTATAACATCAAAACAGTATTGTATCGAACAGTAAATTACACTTGTCATAGAAAAATTGTCAGAGAACAAAACGTGTAAGCATCTCAAGCCTGTGGTGACCACAGACCTAATTTCAGGCATTTAACTGTAAACCCATAAACCCACAGTGAATTAGCACCTGAGAACTGGGTGGGCCTAACCCAGCAGGGCTCAAAAACATAAATGAAACATCCTGCACACCCCATTTATCAGGTCATCACAGACCACAGGGTAAATGAAAAAGTGAAAAATGTCCAAGAGGAGGTCAGGTACTGGATACTCATCAGTCCTGAGTCATTCCAGCAAGTACAGACCACGAAAAGGAGCCAGTCTTGTCCAAGAGATAGAAACCTATAAACAGGGTCTATACCATAACACTGCCCTATATCTGTTCTCGACACACATCCCACTAAACAAGGCTTTTGACAGTGCCACGCTGTCACATACGCTGCATGAAGACCACATTATCTAGAATTGGAGGAGTAGAAGGAAGCTTTACTTGTTGGACTTGAAGAATATTGCCAGTCATATAAAAAGGTTTTAACAGCTCGGAGCCTTTACTGTTAGTTACACATGGACCTGATTGACTGAGAAACTTAAAGCCACTATGTGTCCGTCCATGATGTAACAATGTCATGTTTCTGTAATTGTGTCCACAGCACATAAATAAAGCAGCATTTTAGAGTGTGCTCATTATGCAACTGTCCTGAGAACTGCTGCACATGGCTCAAAAATACTTAAGATGGATATTAAGAATATATATTTTCATGTTTTGTTTGTGTCTGCAGAATGCGTACATTTTATGTCAATGCCTGTATCCACACACATTTATTTATATGTTTGACTGGATGGATAATGGAGTGGTTTATTGTGGTTTCATTGATCTTTTTATAAGTTTAAAAGTACTTTTTGTTCACAATTCTGTTGTAATAATCAATTTTATCACTGAAAACGTTTGAAGAAACTGATGGCAATAATCCCTTTGTCTGAAGGTCATACTTCTGTGAGATTTTTTCGCAGCATTTCATAAAAGAAACCATGTTGATGTGTTCACCATAAACAAATAGCTGTATAAGAGTACAAGTGTGAAAACAAAATAATCAGTGTGAGGAGTGGGTGTCAGGTTGGGGTAAAAGGGAAGACTATGGAAAAGGGGAGGGTGGACCCAAATGCAGTTACGGACGAGAGGCAAGGATATGGGGAAACAAAAGGCGAGCTTTATTTAAAAGCTGAACACAAGAACAGAAGCAGGCAAAACGGGGGGCGAGAGGCAAAGTAGCAAATTAAAGCAGGGCAAAGTAGCAATCAAAAACAGCAAGACAAAGTTCAAATCAAAAGCAAAGTTCAAATCAAAAGGCAAAATGCAAAACTCAAATCCAAAACACATATCATGGGGAACAAGGATCAGACAGGAGCAGGCACATGGACGGGAGCATGGACAAAGACAGACGGTGACAAGAACAATGACCAGACGAGGAGTGAAGGGAACACAGAGACTAAATACACAGACACTGATGACAAGACGAGGAACAGGTGAGGTGGACCAACAGGTGAGACAACGAAGGGGAGGAGCACATGAGAACATGAAGGGAACAACGCAATAGACAGAGGGAGCCAGAGGGAACATAGGAAAATACACGGGAGAAATTAAAGGACACATGAGGGCATGGAAGAACAAAAGACACAAGACAAGATACAAAGACATAAAACCAGAGTCATGACAGTGGGATACTTATAGCTGCTAAAGCCTGCGATTTAAAAGTAAAATCAGAAGGTATCGACACTGTCTTTACAAACTGGTGTGTGCACCTGACTATTATTTAAGACAGATTTTAACTATGAACCTGCATGTAAGCATGTACAGTGCTTTTCATCTTAAACAAACTGTAAAACAGCTCATGATCATGATGGTGGACTGTTTTTGGATCTCCACCAGTAGATGGCAGAACAGACCCTCTTTCAGTTTCCATTCCTGTCCCCATAATGAGTTCCTTCAGAAATGGGTTGATGTTCATTATTAGGACCGCTGAATGAACCAAATTCTGAATGAACCCAAATTCCAAATTTTATTCTGAGTTCTGAAACGGATGACAGAAACTGAATGTTCAGCCAAGTATCGGTTAGCTTTCTGCTGCAAACAACACACAGTGAGAAACAACCAACTCCTTTTAACATTTGTGTCAAATTATTGTAACCTCTGATGCAGTATTCACTATGTTGTGCAAGTGTATGATATGTGATCGAATAAAGATTTAATAAAGACATAATTATGCTTTAAGACATTACATGAAAACTTAACATAGTTATTGTTATATTATCTTGGGATAACTTTGTCAATAAATTACACCTGTGCTCTCTGTTCTGCACTTTTGATGGTTTAGAGGCAGCAAGATAAAAGATAAAAGGAGCACTGAGAGGTTTCGGGGAAGAGATTTTCAGCAGAAGAGACAGGTCTTCATTGAATATTAATGCATGACTAAAGACAACTAAAGAGCTGAAAGAATAATCATACAACACATGTTTTGCTTCAAGCACTTTTACTTTAAATACTGATAATATTCACAGACATTTACTTGAGTAACATTTTCAAAGCAGACATGTAACAGAGTATTTTTACAGTCTGGTGACAGTATTTTCCCAGAAGTAAAGAATCTGAATACTTCCTCCACCACTGTGCAAAATTAAGAGTTCAAATGTGCCATGTTCTGTGGACAGAAATACATTTGTGTTTTTTCCTTTTTTTCAGTTCAACTAAATATCCAGTGTGAGGGTCAAGCTAATTTTAGCAGCGACAGCTTAGAATTTAACAGCAGCAATCTCACAAGTCTGCAGACTCTGTCTTTCAGGGGCCGTGGATACCACTCCCAATTGTGAAGGAATTACTACAGCAAGCAAAACTAGTTTAAATCTACGACCTGGTATAAACACCTGACTATTGTTTGAAGACAGTTGAAACTATTCAGCAGTTCTAGATTTAAGTTTGAATTATTTGCATTATTCAGAGACCTTAGCATGATGCAGTGTGTGATCATGATGGCTGACGATGTTCTTCCATCCACCGGTAGATGGCAGAGCGATTCCTTGGGGAGAGAGACATAGAGGTGACGTCAACAAACCTTAGCAGTGGCAGCAAAACAGACAGAGCTTTGAACTGCAGAGTTACAGAAAGATTACTCACCGGTGCAGATGTGGTTGGTGAGGTGTCAAACTGCTGACATCGCCTGGCAGAACGTGGAAACACAAACCAGCTCAGACAAGAAACTTGCAAGTGTAATTTTAGTAATGAATTTCTCAGCAAATGAAAATTCTTACCTCAACATTATTTTCGCTTGTACAAAAGTAAAAATCCTGCCAAAATCACCAGGATTGACACAACAGTAAGGATACGTGGCCAAAAATAACCTGTAGTGAGAGAGTGATGATTAATGACTTGTTAATAATATACTGGAGCTCCCATATATTTACAAAGTTATCATATGAAATATAATACAAAACACCAAGTAGCTGTTTTAAACCCAGATTTAGAGCCTTTCTCTTGTCCAATGCTCTCTGAAAGATCTGACCTTTTGTGAGTTTTGGTTCTAAAATCTTATCCTCTCTCCAGTATGGGTGGCTGACAGCACAGTTCAGGTTTTCTGTGTTCGTTCCTTCTGAGATCTCCAGACGACTCTCTACTGTAAAAAATCCATCTTTGTCAGACGATGTTTTCACATCCGATAAGTTTCCCTCATGGCTCCAGAAGATGTTGGCAGCAGGTTTTCCTCTTTCAGCTTTGCACATTGCCACCATCTTGTTGTCCTCTTTCTCTAACCAGGCTGATATTCTGGGAGGAACTGAGCCAGGGAGGACAAAACAGATAAATTAGACTGTTGTCCTTTGACAGAGTTTGACTATCTCTTATACTCAAATGAAAATTTTCAACAGGACTGTGAGATCGGTACATTATTCCAAGGATCAGGGACATTGTGTCTTGAGAGTTCAGAGCAACAGAAAGTAAATGACATTATCCAACATTTTGTTGTGGAAGGAACAGGTTCAGTAGTAGATATTTCAAGATCCTAGCAAGTAAAACATAAAACTACCTGTGGTAACAAATAAAAAGTAAGGAAATGTAAGCAGAATTTGCCTGATTTGGGTGAAGTGGACATTTAATAAGTAAACTTTATTTTACTTGATGTTTTCTAAAATATCTTCTATCCTTGTGAGGAGAAAAGTCCTACCTGTGATGGCCACGTTGATCTCATAACGATCGATTCTGCCTTTGTCAACCAACTCACATTTGTAGACCCCTTCGTCGCCTTTGGTGAAGTTTGGGATGTGCAGGTATGACTGAGTGCTGGATGTATAGAGTGACTTGCCATCTTTGCATGTGTCTACTCCTCGACCTCCATCATCTAAGGATATCTCACATTCATTTCTGTATTTCAACTGTATTGTCCAGATAACATATAGTGTCTCATCCCACATCTTCTTGCTGCATGTCAAGTTTACATCACTCCCCTCGTTGAAGGCTGAATGTAAAAAAGGAAAGAATAATTTTCAATCCAAAATTGACTAAATATTGAGATTAAACCTTTCTTCTGCAAAATAATTTTTTTTCAAAGCATTCTTTTTAATATCTTAATTTTTTCAAATTAAAAAAGTGTTCGAAATAATGGTTAACAGGAGAAATGGAAACGTACATTCGTATTTTCAACTCAAAGTATGAGGCATGGAAACATTTCAAAATGGTCAGCGCTGTATTGATGTGTAGATGTATTCAGGGCAACACCCTCTACATGTATGAGCAATATGATGTAGATGGGAAATTGAATGTTGAAGTTATAAGGACTTGATGCTTTATGGCAAAGCATCGAAATGGTTCGCACCATCATATAGCGTAAGCGAAAGCTTTTGATAACTTTTCATCATCAAGGTATGAGGATGATACTGAGTTAATGACTGAGTTTCATGACTGTGGTGTTAAATCTATAGGAGGAGATAGTTAAATAACAAGGATTGGAAATATATCAAAATGGCCGACTTAGTATTGATGTAGAGACATATTCAAGGCGACACCCTCTACATGTATGGGCAATTTGATGTAGATGGGAAATTGTATGTTGAGGTTATGAGGACTTACAAGATAGCAAGCGTCACGCATGGTAAATATGCATATTGAATATCGTTCATGTATGTGCACAGTGGCGTGCGCAGACTTTTTGAAGGGCAGGGGCGAAAAGGAGGGCACATAAGCAAGCGTTTTGGCTCCCAAGAGGGCACTTTAGCACGCGTTTTGGCTCCCAAGAGGGCACTTTAGCACGCGTTTTGGCTCCCAAGAGGGCAGTTTATCATGTTCTAACCAGCCAAGGGGGCAGTTAAGTGTGTTTTGCCAACCAAGAGGGCACTTTGGCACGCTTTTTTGGCTCTCAGGAGGGCACTTTAAGCGTGCATTTTGGCTCTCAGGAGGGCACTTTAGCGCGCGTTTTGGCTCTCAGGAGGGCACTTTAGCGCATGTTTTTCAACAATTGGGCCACGAGGGGGGGCGACCTTGTGCACATCACTGTATGTGCATGTAGGGGGATTACAGTGGGGGGCACTACAGAGTCCCCAGGCCACACCCACACCCAAAGACATTTATCAAATTTTTCGCCAGATGTGATGTATTCCAAATTTGGTGACTTTTGGGGTATGTTCAGGCCTCCAAACCTGCGCTTACTTTTGAGAATATGAAGAATAATAATAAGAAGAATTCCCAAAGATACAATACGTCCTTGGACGTTGTAACCTGCTCGGGCCCTAATAAAGTTGGTTGTCCTTTATTCTGATCCGATACAATAGCAGTAGCAGATGCCAATTTCACCACCGGTGAGATAATGTGAGATAACTTGAGACAACGTATCATCCAGTCACCGGTGCCCTCATGTGCATCAGTCAAATGAAATGCACCTGCAAAAACAGAAGTTTCCATCATTTCTGGTGTTACTCGTTGGTTAGTGTGACCATCCCTCCACCCAGGTACTAGGCGTCCCTGTTTCTTTTGGGTTGTGATTGCAGGTGCTGAATGGAGGGTTGTCAGCTGCATGAGTGACACCTGGGCCAGTGTGCTCTGCCTATAAAGACCGTCCTCATTCTGCAGACGGCCTCTCTGGGGGACTGATCCCTGCTCACTGACAGGCCTGATGGCAGTATGTTTTCCTTGTTTCTTTTATCTGCACATATATTGTTACACACACATACATGCTTTCATGACTGATACTGATCCTTACACGTTTTCCTTGATTGATTTATGTTTTTGGGACCAATAAATAGCGATTACTAGTAGCCAGCTAGTGTTTGTCTCACTACTTTAGCACAGCCTCGGAGCCTGGTTGTGACACATTACATTATGCAAATGAAAACCTGTAAAAAGGTGCAGGTGCAACAAACAGTGAGGAGCAAAAAAAGATGTGGGTTAATCTGGTAGCGATAACTAAATCCATATTTTATGGATGAATTCTTAATTTGCCATGGAGATAAGAAGACCTAACTCAGCATGTTTCCTCAGAAATGAACAAAATCAAAACAATGAACCTCAAATGTCTTTGAACCGTTACTTGTCTTGTCAGGACATCTCTCTGGTTGTGCAAAAGGACAAAGGGGTGCTTGAATCAGTAAAGCAAAAGTAGACTATATAGGCATGTCACGTTCATCTTTTCCTCTTTGCATGTGGAATTTTTTGTTTGTTTTTGCTGTAAAGGGCCAAATGTTGTTTTCATTTATCAAATATTTTGATGATTAGTCACATAAACTTAAAATGGCAGTTTTAGTAAAGCTATAGAGTAAATGGAACTCAGTATCCTTTCGAAGTAAATAAGAATATGAATATACACTCTATATAACTTTGAGATAAATGATAAGACAAGAAAAACCCAGTACAGATTTTAAAAAACTAAACCATTATCGATACATTAGTCAGGAATGAAAATTGTAATCAGTTGCGGCTCTTGCACGCTGAAATCTCTGCTGAAAACAAAGACAGATACAACAAAAAAAAAACCTTGCCAGTAGTTTTGTTTTCAAAGGAAAGTACTGCGCTCCAGTCTCCCCACTTCCAGAAATTCTGCTGGGCACCACAGCGGACTTGAACACTGTAATCTTCATCAGGATACAAGTCCGACAGAACCACTGACCGCAGACCTACACCAGAGAAGTTACGCTAAACACATATATTAGACTTAATTAATTTTTGGTATATAGATGCGACACAAAGAGACAATGCAGGCTGAAAAAAGCTTACACTTGATGAAAGATATGTTGTTGCCCATGGATACATTACAATAAAATTGTGGTAGAAGAATAAGTGATATTGTCAGACTGACACACTGTATATTGAACAGAAATCATTAAGGACTGACCAAAAAACAAAGAGGTATTCTGTACGGACTAATAAACACAGACAAATGCAACACACCCAACTCACCGTTGTTTTGTATCCATGGGAGTTAAGCTCTACCTGGCAGACTAGAGGCAGTGAGGAATAGCTGTTGTACTCCCACTGCCACAGCACAGTGGCATTCCTGGCATTGACAGGCACGAACAGGTTAGTTGGTGCTACTGGACGCACTGAGGAGAAGGAGTGAAGCAACATCAGATGGGTGTATTTCATGTCTAGGTTTACCTTTAATTTGAAACATTGTGTGAAAAAATAAATAAATGTGTATCCATCCATTAATAAGGGTGGTATACCTACCTCTGTGACCGAGTTCAGCGGAGTCAGTGAGGCTGTACTGGCCAAGAGGATTCACTGCCACCAGTGTCCAGTTACCCTCCCACTGGTTCACAGTGTACCCTATCTGCTTCTGTTTCGGACTGCCCCCAACAAAACAAAAACAGATGAAAAAAATAAATAACCGAGAGATTTGTTAACAGTGTAAAAATTAAAACAAAATATAATAAAATAAAAGTAACTAAACTATAGATGCAGACAAACATATTCGTAATGTAACTTCTCTTTTGGCCCGCCTTCATACAATTCCTGTAAAAGATCTATCAATGATAAACGGACACACATAAGCAGCAAGCAGTTACATAGACTGAGTGCTTTACGTTTCTTGTCATCCTCTCTTTCTTGTTGAATTTGTTTCTGGTCATAGAAAAAATTTTACCAAGAAAGGCAGGGCAAACTATCATAAATAATGCAAGTGAAACTGTACCACATCCCGGCACAGCTATGAATCTGGCCAAAAAATCCAAAATAAATAATCCATCATTGTAACCTCTGTCCACGTGTTATGGCCCCGAATTAAACAGAAACAAAAGACTCGAACAAAAGGAGGCCAGTAACATATAAAGGACGCCGACTCAGCACAGTCAATTTAAATGTGTTTATTTAACAAGAGAAAAGGGCAGGAGTTCCTGGCCAAACTGAAAAAAAAGATAGAAGAGACCCCAGACCAGCCATGACCGTCGCATCTGGGGAATCCTCCCAACTAAAGCTGCCTAACCAAAAACTACTAACCTATTAAGAGAAAAACAAAGAGATACGAAAACAGGATTACCAGGAACTCAAACCCAAATTAAAACATTAAAGTCCTGGCGCTCTAACAGGCCAGGGAACTGAACCCAAACTCAAATCAGAAACAAAAAGGGAAAATAAACAGCAATAGACTGTGAGGCCAGCGCAGCCTCCCTCCTCCCGCAACACACCTGTAATGAGAGAGAGAGACAGCCTCCTTTTACCTGCTCAGGCGATTACCCGCACCTGAGCTCAGGAAGGCAGAGCAGGGCGGAGACAGAGGACACACACACACAGGGCACTGACCTGGCCACCCGTAATACCATGCATTATAACTTTCTGCTAAGAGTTTAATGTGATGTGTCTGGGCTTTATCTTGTTTTCTTTGGTGTTCTAGGTCCACAGATTTGGAAAGCATTGCATCATTCATCTAATTAAGGTTTAAGAAAGTGATTAGGTAATAATATCTCAAGATTGCCAAAGTCTAACTGGTTACTGTTTCGTTGTATCACTGACAATCACCACTTGTGAGAAATCTTGTCGCTTGCACTCTGATGTAGTATTTCTGACAGTCTCCTGTTTTTTCCAGCTGTCTTTTGTCTAGCTGCTTTCAGCCTTTTCCAATACACAGTTTGTTTTCTTGCTGTGACAAATAGCCACCCCTTTAACATCCTTCATTGTTACTGTGTTGTTTACTGCATTGATAATGTCACAGCTGTGTCACATGATGTCACTGTGACAATCAGTTATGAATCCCGCCTACATTGACAGTGTACTATCTGCATGTCGGCTTGCACACCTAACACCACGTTGTTTGGTGTGGTCTGCGTTTTCCTTTCTGTTTGTTCCTTTAGGCATAGGTGCTTGTGTCCCACTACACATATTTGACAAACTGTAGCCTCCTTTTTTTGATGTGTGAGTGTGTGCAGCTGTGTAGCTTTCAACAAGTATTGGGTTTCAGGTCATGTTACAGCTCAGGTGATGTTTTGCTATATTTAAAAGTAATTTATTGTGCGTGTGACTCCGAATGTGGTACCTCTCGTTCACAGAGTAGAACGTTTCTCGTCTGGCATAAAAGTGTGTGTCTCGTCCTTCATTCCACTGGCAAACTGCTGATGTTAAGTCACGAGTCTCGCACACAAAATCAGTCAGCAGTGGTGGATCTGAGGAAGGGGACAACAAGAAGAAACTTACTTGTTTACTCATATGCATAAATATATATACATAATGGAATAATCAGCAGACTCTTCTGATTAACCCATTCAACCTATCTAGATATGATATACGTTCACACTTCTTATCCATCCAGTTAATTATCTTACATCCAACAAACATCACAGCTCCAGTCAGTTTTGTCTTCAGGTTGTCATAACAAAGGATGTTGGTTCCTGTACGTCCAGTAGGATGCAGATCAACCAATGTTGCAGCGTAGCTTCGCCTACTCAGTCGTGTCGTGTTCATGATTCCTATGTTGACAGTGTACATTGTACCAAAGAACTTGCCCTCTTCCACAATGCAACAGAAGGTGATGTTAGCCCCAACAGGCAAAACTCGGTCCTGGGGGTACATCTGGAATTTCTTATTGCTGGGGAGATCGCTTCCTGAAAAGAATGCGTAAGGGAGAATGAAGAAAAAGAACATCGTGAATATGTTACTAAAACAGTTAGTAACCCACCCACACCTCCTTGGCAAACAGTTACAAAGCATTATTAGGGCCCGAGCAGGTCTTGACCTGCGAGGTCTGCGAGGTCCCTATTGTTTTTGTAGTGACTATTTTTCGTCCCAAATGATCGCATTTTTCACTGCCTGAACAAACCCCAAAACTCACCAAACTTGGAATAAACGTCACACCTGCTGAAAAATGTCATAATCTGGTGTCGTCCTCAATTTCCACGACTAGGTGGCATATAATCAAGTGCATTTTGGCTTATAACTATACTTTGTTGCACGTTCAAAAACCTTATATCCACACATTCAATGAATTCCGCTGAATCTCCTGATATAGGCCCATTTCCACCTAATTCATGAAATGCCACAAAGCTACTTTTTCGAACTTTTCCCAGGCAATTTCACCGATTTGCACGAAACTTTGCACACAGCAAATGTGGACCCTCCTCACAAAAAAATATTAGAATAGAAAGAACTTTGATATTCCAAACAATACTCAACTTATTAAATAATAACCTCCTATACATTTTGTTCAAAACACAAAGTGTTGCATATCTCCACATTGGTTTGTCCGAATAACATGAAACTCAGGTTTCTACTTCCCCATGAGCTCCTGAGGCTCTGTGCAACATTTTTGGCGATGACCACAAGGTGGCGCTCTTTAAATTGAACTATTTTATATCTCCACATGGGTGTGTTGGATTAACACAGAATTTGGCAGAATTATTGCCAATGCCCTTCTGACAATAGCTGAAGAAGATGTTACCGATCCGCCACTAGGTGGCGCTCTGGTGGATGTCGAATGTAATATTTGGCACTGTGCCCACACCAACACTTATGTAAATGAAATTCATTGGGGTGATATAGAATGGTCCCTGTGATTCACAGACCAAAAATGACCAGCAGCTGACGCTATTTTCAATGCAAAAGCGATTTTGGCCCGTAACTCCATCATAATATTTCGCACATTCTCAAACCTTATATCTATGCGTTCCCTAAATTGAGCTCAATTCTGTGATGTACGCCTACTTTCGCCTTAAGTTTCCCAAAAACAAAGAAAAACATACTTCTTCAAACTCCTCCTATGCAATTGGACTGATTTGCATCTGTGGACCCTCCTGACAAAACGTTATCAAACAATTGTGATACTCCAAATCACGCCAAAATATAAAAGAATAAATTCCTGCACATTGTGTTTAAAACAGACAGTCTTACATATCTGGCGCTTTTATTGCTAAATGACCAAAGAACAGCTTAACTTTCATCGGATTTGATTCTACATTCAGGCATCCTCCACCAGAGGGCAGTACTTTAGCCTTGCTAATGGAGACAAACCTCTGTTTAAGAGTCTGTATGGTCACACAGTGCACTGCTGTCATTATTTGTTCTTTATGTAGATTGCAGGGAGTTCTTCTGACTTCAGCATACATTATCTAATACCGGTGGGAGCAGGCCACCAAATTATAAAGGAACGACTTCCTAAACGGAAGGTGTTGCATGAACAAGCCCCGACGGCAGCATGCTTTGTACTAGCAACAGCAATTTGGTGCTTCAGTATTCTGAATTGAACTGAATTTGAATTAGAAACAGCCTTTCTTTATGCTTCTCTCTAATGCTGTAATTCATAGCACATGGATATATTTATTGTGCCTCTAACCTTGAAGTATCTGAGTGTTGCTCCATTCACTTGTCATCTGTCCATCTCTTGAGCGGATTTGGACCGACAGCGAGGTACATTCCAGAGGTTCCACTGAGGTCCAGTTCCACTGGTGCCGACTGTTCATCGGATTCACCGGCACAGACACTGTCTCCTACATCCAACACACAGAAAACACAGTGAGGGAATGAGCAAGAACATCATGAAGCTTGATAGTTGGTCATCGGTGATGACATTCGTAGCTTAAGAAAGAAAGTTAAGTGAGTAAAGTAAAAGAAAGAGAGTTGTCTAAATTATTGTATCATCTGTGTAACCTTTGACAGTCAAATAAACTAGTACAGCAGAATGTGCTGCAACATATTGGCTGATAGTATCTCATTGCAGATATATCTGTATCGGCATAACATGACACACACGAGTGTCACCCTTTTATGGCTTGTCCACCAGAGAGTTAACCTAGTGCATTTCCTTGTCGTTATTGTTTAAAATAATTATTCAGGGGCGCCGTTAAGCTCAGTTGGTAGAGCGGGCGTCCCATGTACAGAGGCTTTGTCCTCGCTGCAGTGGCCCCGGGTTTGAATCCCGGCCTGCGGCCCTTTGCTGCATGTCACTTCCCCTCTCTCTTTCTCTCATCCTGTTTCCTGTCTAGTTTTCAGCTGTACTTTCTATTTACTAGAGCCTTACAAATGCTAAAAAATTACTTAAAAAAATAAATAATAATAATTAATCAAAGAACACTTGTTAGGAAAAATATCCTATAGGCTATAGCACTCATCTCATCAGAATGTAACCAACTTGCAATTAAACGATGCAGTGAGAAAAGCATGAGAATAAATGAACAAAAAGAATAAAGGCTCGTACATAGATGACAGTTTTATTGAGTTCAGTTCTTAGAATCATGAGGTCAAAGGTTGTGGCTGCTCCTCCCAGCCAGGATATGGATAGTTGCTGTGCAGACATGTCCGATGACAGGCTCACTTGCTGGGGTACAGTAAGTTCTGGAGAAAAAAATAATCAGGACAGGATTAAGTGATTTAAAAGTATACAGAACCAAAGGGCAAACATTTAGAGACAGAACTGCATCTACATTCAGCATTATGACCACTAAACATTGGATATCTGACTGTCTATTGGCCAGGAAAGGCCGAATTGACATCAGTACCAGAAAAGACATTTCTCAGGCAGCTGCTTTCAGACCACATATGGAAACACTGAAATCAGGCAATGAAATTTAAATTAAAGCTGCAAGCAGCGATGAACAGGCCCTCGCAGTCCACGCACGTCAGGACATGCTGCTGTCGTGGCTAGTTCAAGAGGTGGGGGACTCTAGTCGCAAATTTGAGGACTTGAGACTTACTTGACTAACACTGATGAAAGACTTGACTTGACTTTGACTTGTGTGGCGACCCCTGTTGGTGCTCGACAGTGGGGTCTGGAGTAGTTTGCTGGTTGGCAGGGGGTTGGGCCAGCCTGGCAATCTGGTAACTGAGGACACCTGGGCCGGTGAGCTGGTTTGGTGTGTATAAGCAGGTTCTCATTCATTGTGTCTCTCTCTTCCCTGCAGACAGACGCCTGTCTCCCCAGATGACAGGGCAGCCTTAAACTTTTGGGTTCCTTTGGTTTTCTTTTTTGCACTACACAACACCCACACACACCATATTCATCATCACGCATGCACATCTTACACCACTGGTTATACTGACTTTCACATGCTATTGTCTTATTTGATTTATTCGTACTATTGATTTAAATAAACATCTTTTTGTTATTCCTTTAAACAGTGCATCTCTGTTGTTTGTCATGGCCTTGAGCCAGCTGTGACACTTGGCATTCATAACTTGAGACTTGACAAAGACTTGACACAGATGACTCGAAAGTCATTTCTTTCTTTCCTTTTTTTTGGCGCATATTGAGACGTTAGTTTTGTTTTTGATACTTTGCCTTTAGGTAACGCTATGACGTTTTAGGTGCTATTTAATGTTAGGCTTGGCTTCAAAGTGATTGTGCATTGTGAGAACACATATCGTTAATGTAAAAGACGGCGGTGGGGGCTGAATGTGGGCACGTTACTAACTTTATGTTAGTAATAGGAGCTAAGCTAACAGAGCTTAGCTGGGTGCTCAAGTCTAAACATAGGGTTTTCCCTGGCTATCTAAGGCAAAAGCGGACTGCCTGGGTGATTTTGGCTGCCATCTTGGTTAAAGCATGTGTGTGTTTAAGATATAGCGTCTTCTGTGCGCACAAAGCCATTATTTTAAATGTAGGTGCGGATTATGCACGCTCACAAACCAACACGACACCGTATCGGCACACATTCCTCAATATTGTTCTTATTGTCCATGTGCCTTGCAATGAGAGGCTCCACACTTTACAAATACTACAAACTTTTGTCTGGATAGATGGGCACAGATAAGGCCTCTGCAGCTAAAAGATGCCTACTGTTATTATCATTATCATCATATAATTATAATAATAATAATAATAACAATAATAATAATAATGAAGAGAAGAGAAAAAAAACGCATATTGTTTGTGGTGTAGTAATAGGTCTAGTTTATGACTGTTCGCTTACAATTGACTTTTTCCCTGTTCATTTGATGTGTGGACAACAAAATAAATGGATGGAGGGGATGAATCTGATTAAATAAGTTCAACTATTTTTCAAAATATCAGGTATTTCATGGAAATTACATAATCCAATATGGCCACCACCATATGACATCATGATATGCAAATAAGATGGGAACATTTACTCCCTAGATAAACTTTAGGTCATTCTCAATATTTGTCTCATTTACACTTTGTCTCTATCTCAAACCACTTTAAAGCCAGCGCTTTCTGAAATTTAGATGTCAAAATCTAGTATTTTTAAAAATAAAACCCGGCGCCTAAAGGGTTAAAGACGAACCGCTGTGTAATTCACACAGAAAGCCGGTGCTTCAGCTCTGAAAGAGGCGTGACGGTACACGTCATGATGATGACGTTGGTGTGTTTTCAAGCTGTTTCCCGGGTGTCCCTCCTGTCAATCTAACCCTGCGGATAGCTTACAATCATATGGATGCTGTTATTATGTGTAGTGATTGAGATCCTGACCCACCAAACATCATGGAAAGTGACAAAGTTACGTTTTTCGCGCTAAATTACATAACTACATAATCACCATCACTAAACAGAACCTGTCTGAGTCACTCGCAGGGACGGAGGCTGTTTTGGTCAGGAGGGCTAACCCTCGTGGAGATTTATTTTCATCACAAACACGTGGTAAGTTAGAATTTTTTGACAATGATAAACCCTGTTTTTCAGGCAGAAAAGTGCTGAAGAGTTGGTAGGACGGGCGCTTCTCCACTTATAGCTGTGGTATTTTTTTCCTCATATAAGTTTCCAAAGACAGTTACAGTTACGGTTACTACGTTACTTTTCTCTTTATAAAGTTGAGTCAGACTGAACAATCGACACATCCCCGCTCCGCGCCGCCAGCTTATCCGTTCACATTGGTTCGGTTCACCAATAATATGGTTCCCTGCATGCAAACAGCAGCGTGAATGGGGCTATTGTCTCTCCTACTGTTTCTCATGGAGCTCTGCCCCATTTGAAAGAAGGGGGCCCGCATGTGCAAAGACGCCGCCTCCGAGATGTAGAATGTGTTTTATAGAAGAGAAACACACATTTCAGGACAAAACAGACATGTCCTGTGATATTTAGCCTCCTTTTATAGAGGGGGAGGGGGAATAATACCTGAGAGTAATATTCTCAGCTGTCAGTATGGTGCAGTTACAGGGTTGATAATCTAATCCTAATCCTAAATTATACAACTGCAACCTGCCCCAGCAGTAAGCCATTACAGATTCCATCCTGTCAGACCTCATTATAAATTTCTACATGCCACTGTCCATGATTGAAAATCAAAGCTTTCATCACGTCCCAGTTGCTTGCATGCAACTGCTTTAAGGGTTCCTATACAGGGGAAAGGATTTTTTAAGAGTTTGAGCAAATATGTGTACCAGATCAAGAAAAAGCTTGACCACATCATCTGTGACAATGCTGCAAACATGAAAAAAGCATTCACAACATGTTTTCCAGGGCAGGGAGAAGAAGATGATGACATCGGTGATCCTGACATTTAGATAACCTGACAGTGGAAGAGCAACAGAGGGTTGAAAACTCCTTGAGCGCAAAAACCCAGATGAGACTTCAATGTTTTGCTCATACTCTTCGTTGGTTGTAGGAGATGACCTAAAAGAGACTAAGTTAGTCAGGAGAAATTTGAGGAGGAGTTTGGCCACCGTGGAATCCCTGCCTCTGTCATTACACACTGGAATTCCACTCTGAGACGAAGATGAGATGAATGCACTTTCTGACTACTATTTTTTGTCAGATTTGATTCTCAAAGAGGCATGCCAGATCCCCCAAACCACTGATGAACTCTCCATATTCAGCTGACTAACTATTTAGACATTTGTGATGGAGAGAGCTGCCTTCAGTTTTGGGCCCTGAACTGGCACACCCCCCCCTCCCCTTGTTCAAGGTGGCAGTAAGAGCTATGGCAGTCCCTGCATCAAGTGCACCTGTTGAACGCGTGTTCAGCCATGACGGAGTTATAATGCGAACCCATCGCTCACAATTAAGTGACAAAGTACTGTCATATTTGATTTTTTGCAAATGCAATGCACTGTAAGTTGCCTGTTTCTAGACATCAGGATTGCTACCAGTATTTTTTTCTTCATGATTATTAAAGAGAATTATCAAATTAAGCAGTCTTGTCCAAATAAGGTGTTTGGTGTTACAGAAAAGTCAAAGAGATATTCAAAGAGTGAGCACTTGTGAAAAATTCTGTTGTTCCCATGCCATGTGTGGCAAATTATCTTCTATAGTTGGTGTAGATTGACTCTATACGGCCACATGAGCCTTTATTTTGTTAATAGGTTGCAGATTCCATCACTCTTTTCACTAAGTGACAGTAATGCAGAAAATTGTTTAAAATAAGACAAATAGTATGTTTTTTAAAAGTTACTCATTTGGCCATCCATGAAAACGCTACTTAACTTGAAGCTTAATTGACGAAGTTTCAGGAGCAGGACCACACCTCAACAGCGCCAACTTCCGCATTTCTATAAATAACCACCTGACCCTCTCCTCTGCTTCGCTCTCGTATTCTGCACCCCCCCCCCCCCATTTCTCTCCTCTCCTTCGTAGGTCCATGAGGGAGTCCATTGCTGCCCGGGAGCGGCGGCGGATTCTCTACAATAATCCCCACAACACACTCGAAGAACTCAAAAGAACCAAGATCTTCGACACTTCGTTTTTCTTTGTCACTAATAAATCCTTAAACGCATCTCGTTGACGGTGTGGTCCTTGCCAGTGAACTCCCACTTTTCTATAGTAATACATACTTCCTACGGGCAATGCACTAGTCCTAATAAAAACACACACAAGTGTCCAATTGACAAAGCAACAATCAGGGTGGTTTGCGTGCTATATGTTATTAAGGATGTACAGCCAAAGAGCCCAATCTGCAGTGAAGGCTAAGGGTTCATTCATAATCTGCTGATCTACACACACAATATAATTCCCATCTATAAACAAAGACTGAAAGTTAATGACTCCAACTTAGTAAAACTGTTCCCTTATGCTCTCTTGAAACTCATATCACAAGATAAAAGGGACATAGACACCATTGTATCAACCTGTTTTAACCATTTTCCCTGCGTGGTAATTCATTTGTTTTATCAAAACTCTTCCTTTTATGATATACATGAGAAGTACCCAATACTTATTAATTTATAACCTATATATATTAAAATATTACACTGTAGCTATCAAGCCGTAATCTAAAGGGTTGCTGTTCCCGCTTAGATGAATGACTTAAACCTTTTCAAAATGTTCAATCTCATTAAAGTCATTAGATAAAAGATTATTATGTCTTACCAGGTTCTAGTCCATAGACACTGACACATGTGAAACAGTAACACATCAGCAGAAAGGCATGTGGTAGTCTGTCCATTAGGCTTGGCATGTTCATCACTTGAGATCTCAGACATCATCTCAAACTGCAGCTACTGCAGAGGCACATTTCACTTGAGATAAGTTTACCACTTCCTGACCTCGTACATAAATCCGAAGACCATCCTGCACATCAATACAAAGTAGTTCAGGATGTGCATGCACACGAAAGCAGCATACTGTGTATTATTTTTGCAGTTCAATACTTTAATACACCCTTACAGACATACTTCTTTACACAGATTGAGGTCATCGTCAATACAAAATCTGGGACACATAGTTCATAAGTGGGCTTGTCACTTCAGTGGACTGGGGATTTCCCTGTAAGCAACCCAGCAGGAAGTCACGCAGATCAATTTATTTTATACATTCACATTTTCTCTTTGAGACAATCCTGCTCCAGATAATAAAAGCAGCACAGTAAGTAAACCTGCCCACATCAATGCAGAGTCCATTATTTTTGAGCATAAATCTTCATAGTTATCAGTTCCAGCCATTAGTGTAACATCATGGTGATAGGCCCCGGTGCAAATATTTTTTTTATGCCCCCACCCCCCTCTGTGCGCTCGTGCACACTGCACACACACACACACTCTTGGACACACACGCACAACTCGAGTGAACTGCTATTGCAGGGATGGACTGGCTATCTGGAGTACTGGGATTTTTCCCGGTGGGGAATTTATTTATTTATTTATTTATCTATTTATTTATTTTCTGCTGCGCCTTGCCTTGGTAACTATGATAAGAGAGAGAGAGAGAGACATGCATCGGCTCGGCCCACAGTGCTCAGTTGCAGACACAGCAGAGAGGTGACGATTGACCCAGTGGCTTGTCTGTCTAAAGAATACCTGGCCCAATGGCCCTATGAGAGGCTACAGAGGCCCAGGAGTCCCACTCACGCATGTTCTAGACCCGCCTCATCCAGTCACCTTTAATTATGAGCAGTCGACGATGAGAGTGAGAGAGAGAGAGAGAAAGAGAGAGAGAAATGGGCCCCTGAGGGCGTCTGGGCCCGGTTGCACCGCCGATACTTATGCTACTGGGAGGGATTTAACATATGCGTTATTTGGAGCACGATACTGCCAAATAATCATGAAGAATTTATGTTGCTAAATACCAGTTCCATAAACATTACTGAACTGTATGGGCAATAGACCTAACTCACACAGCAGCCATTTCCCTTAAACATCAAACTCAGGCTGGGAAACTTGAATGCTGTGATAATGAAATGCTGCGCTGTTCCAGGTTCCAGGTTCCAGGTTGGGCAAATGTAGGGAATCGGATCAGTTGTTGTCATTTCACAGGTTCCCACTTGATTGTGATTAATAGTGACAATCCGGGGGCACATTCGGCCTTATTTCAAGGTAAAACAACATTTTTGATAACCCATTAGCTGATTTTAGCACCACATTAGCAATGTCGCCGCTAACATTGCCATTTGATTACATTGTGTCTTTTTCACTTCCAGTTTTAGACAAATGTCTCCAAGATGTGTGTTAATATTTCTGAATCAATTCACACCTTTGTTCATCGTATAACATCAAAACAATACTGTATCGAACAGTAAATTACACTTGTCATAGAAAGATTGTCAGAGAACAAAACGTGTAAGCATCTCAAGCCTGTGGTGACCACAGACCTTATTTCAGGCATTTAACTTTAAACCCATAAACCCACAGTGAATTAGCACCTGAGAACTGGGTGGGCCTAACCCAGCAGGGCTCAAAAACATAAATCACACATCCTGCACACCCCATTTATCAGGTCATCACAGAGCACAGGGTAAATGAAAAAGTGAAAAATGTCCAAGAGGAGGTCAGGTACTGGATACTCACCAGTCCTGAGTCGTTCCAGCAAGAACAGACCACGAAAAGGAGCCAGTCTTGTCCAAGAGATAGAAACCTATAAACAAACAGGGTCTATACCATAACACTGCCCTATATCTGTTCTCGACACACATCCCACTAAACAAGGCTTTTGACAGTGCCACGCTGTCACATAGGCTGCATGAAGACCACATTATCTGGAATTGGTGGAGTTGAAGGAAGCTTTACTTGTTGGACTTGAAGAATATTGCCAGTCATATAAAAAGGTTTTAACAGCTCGGAGCCTTTACTGTTAGTTACACATGGACCTGATTGACTGAGAAACTTAAAGCCACTATGTGTCTGTCCATGATGTAACAACAGTGGCGGCTGGTCTATAGAGGGCGCACGGGCGCCGCCCCACCCCTCCCCCATGAGAAGAATCACATAAATGATCTTTGAAAAAAATATGAAAAGTATAAAAAATATATTAATGAGCACGGAAATATTATATAGTTATTGAGTAAAATGTATAATCTGCAATAAAATATTAGATTAAAAATGTTCTTGTTGTCTGAAGTTACTGACTGGTGACGTATTTCCAGTTTGGGGCGCAAAAATTTGCGCTCCGTTTGCCCATTGACTCTCGTTATAAGTTACACATGCGCATTCACTCCTCCTCAATACAACAGATAAGAGCATGTTCGGGCGCAATTAAATGCGCCCCAAAGCATTACCGACCCCAACGCGACAGGGGGCAGTGGAGTGACACGCCCCATCACTTGACAGGCAGCAGCGCGCCGGCCACTCACTCGGGTCGTGACACCAGCGTGCATCGCGCAAGACGACCCATGATGTCGGCAGCAGGAGTTATGGAGAAGGAAAATTCCGTTAAGTCACTGAAAACAACACCATTCAGCAGGAAATCACCAGAAGAGAAGCTCAGAGTCATAGAGCTTGGACCTGACCAGCCGGACATTAAAATCCAGCAACAATCCAAAGACAGAGGACGAGATTACACCCGCTCATTTTCAAGGAGCTGGTCAGTAGCGCCGAGATCGAAAAGTGGCTAAAGATGTCGATTGCTGCTCGTAACCCTAACCCTGCTTAACTGACATACAGATTCTCGGAGTGGTATGCTGCTATTATGCCGCTGTAATAGGGTTAACCCTAACCCTATAAACTACTTAAAGCTAATGAAAGCGCTAACCTTAGCTAACATGGCTAATATTAGCCCAGCCACCGTAATAATGAAAACCCATCACTAAGTATTGATTTGTTGGCAGGCTCAAAAGTTCTGCTATCGATTAGTCAGACTGGTTGTAAGGTGGCTGGGCTAATATTAGCCATGTTAGCTACGGTTAGCGCTTTCATTAGCTTTAAGTAGTTTATAGGCTGACATTTAGACATATTACTTTACTATCATATCGTAAGAGTCCCACGTGTAATTACTGTCTATATGCCTACAACATAACATTACTTAGGGTAAAGTGTTAAGTTAGCATTGTCAATAAAGACAAAAAAAAAAAAAAGTTTATGTTTACGGCTGCACTTGTCGTCAAACCAGCCCAGTGGCATTATATTTGCATATTCATCAGGGAGCGGTACCATCCAACATAATAGCAGCATACCACTCCGAGAATCTGTATGTCAGTCTGGGGATCGGTATGCCATTCTAGGGATCCGTTGCCGTTGAGCAGCAATCGACATACCTTTAGCCACTTTCCAATCTCGCTGTCACTCGAGCTGGTTCAGCAAGAAGGCTTGGCTAACAGCATGTCCTGATGCTAATGCTTTATTTTGCTTTCCCTGCCTCCTTTTTCAGACGTCAGGATCAGACCCAGCATGGATTCAGACAGGTGTGTCTGATTTAAAGCACTTCTCTGAAAAAGGAAAAAAGCATGAACAAACTAGGGTCCACATGGAAAATGCTTTGAAACTAGCCATGTTTGGTTGAGTCAACATAGGTGAGCAGCTTAATGAAGGCTACAGATTAGGGATCCGTAAGCATAATGAGGAGGTGGACAAAAACAGGCACATATTGTATAAAATAATAGACTGTGTCAAGTTCTGTGGTGCATTTGAGCTAGCTCTGTGGGGCCATGATGAAAGTAAAAGCTCTGAAAACCCTGGTGTTTTTAAAGGATTGGTGGATTTTGTAGCATCACTGGATTCTGTTCTACAGGAGCATCTGCAGACTGCTACTGTTTTTAAGGGAACATCTAAAACAGTACAGAATGAACTCCTTGACTGCATGTTCTCAGTTTGAGAGAGCACATCATCGAGGAGATCAGGAGTGCAGATTTGTCTCTATCCAGGCTGATGAAACGATGGACATCTCCACTCAGTGTCAGCTGGTGCTAGTGATCCGCTATATTGATAAAGCCCATAATGTGCAAGAGAGGTTTTTTGAGTTTATTCCTCTCCAGAGTGCCACAGCTGATTCCATCGCCACAGCACTTTTGGATAGGTTAAGCTCCATTCTCCCTGATGACAAGAAGAGCAAGCTCATTTCCCAGGCATATGCTGGTGCAAGTGTCATGAGAGGAGCCACCGGTGGTGTGCAGAAGAAGGTGCAAGATGTGTATGTGAATGCACACTATGTCCACTGTTATGCTCACCAACTTAACCTCATCATGCAGCAGGTGACATCTCACATCCCAGTAGTGAATCAGTTCTTCTCTGACCTGGCTGGATTCTCCGGATTTTTTTCAAGATCTCCAAAGAGAACCAGTGTGCTTGATAGAGTGGTGGCACACAGACTTCCAAGAGCAAGCACAGTGAGATGGAACTTCCATATCCGTGCCGTGAACACTGTGTTTGAGCACAAAGATGACCTCATCCAGTGTTTTGAAACCATCAGGGACTCAGGGGAGTTTGAGCCTACCACTGTGCGGGAAGCTGGAGGGTTTGTGAGGCTACTGGAGGATGATACTTTCAGCTTCTTCCTGAAACTTTTTCATCACATCATGCCTCATGTGGACATTCTCTTCAGCCAGCTCCAGAAGCGGACCATCGACTCAGTCTTTGTCCAGAGAATCATGCAGCAGTTCACAGACAACATGCAAATGATCAGGTAAATTAATATGTATGTTGTGCTGTGAAATATTGATATTGTGTTAATGTCAATGATGCTTAAACAACTCAGCTATGATATATTCCTGGTTATTTTACCAGGCAATTAAAGCTTAACTTTTCTCTCTGGCTCTGTTCAGAGATTCCATCCCTAATCTCTGTGGAGAACACAGTGCATCTCAGCAGCAGCTGGCCAAGAAACGCCGCACATAGGGCCCAGGTGAACTTCAGAGGATAGCTGCAGAGGTGAGATAGAAGCTAAATGTTTTTGGTTTGTTTTTCACAATCATAGTGCTCTATTCTGCCCTATATAATTATGGGGGAATTAAGTTTATGTTCCTTTGCTCTGTCCCTATCATAGGGTGTCTGCAGGTCCTCTAAAAGCCATTAAATTGTCTTAAATTTGAAATTGTGAAGTTTAGTTGCCACAAATATTTTATCAAATTTCATTTACCGATCTTTTCATTTCTTTCAGTCAAAATGAGTCAAGCTCTTTTGTGTGAAAGTCCTTTAAACCTACCACTGAAACTAATACTGTATTTATACATTATACTTCCACTTACCTGTTGGTAAGATATAGATTAACCTAACTCACTCTAATAACCATATTCCTCCATAAATCCTACTTCTGCATGGGACCACACACATAGTACATACCTTTATACTTACCTGCAATTCTTGAATAAAATAGAAGAGAGAGAGAGAGAGAGAGAGAGAGAGAGAGAGAGAGAGAGAGAGAGACTTATATCTATCTCGATATTGTTTTAAATTGGTGCTTTCATTTTTTTAGGTTTGTGACACTATCTTGGGCCATGCGAAAGAGAGGTTCTCCTTCACCAAACATCTGATCAGTGCTACACTGCTGCAGGGAGACAAATTCCAGCAGTACAACAGCCAGTTCCCTGAAGCAGCTCTGAACATCACCGTGGAGGCTTACCCACTGCTGAATAAGAACAAGCTGAAAACTGAACTGTCTCTTATCTACAGCAATGAAGAATTCAAGAACTGTAGTGGAGCTTTGGCTCTGTACCAGCTCTTCATGGAGAGCAATCTTCAGGACACCTTTTCAGAGACTGTGGCTCTGCTGAAGATCCTCGTCACAACTCCCATGACTACAGCTGAGTCTGAGCGGTGCTTCTCCACACTGAAGAGAATAAAGACCTTCCTCAGGAACACAATGTCACAGGATCGTCTTAATGCACTGGCCATGCTCTCTATGGAGAAGAAACTGACCAAAGACATCCATGACTTTGACCATAGAGTCACTGAGAAATTTGCATCTCTCAAGGAGAGAAGGGCAAAATTGATGTACAGAAAGTAAACATTGTCAACATTGTTGTGCTCATAAGGCAGTGGAGCACAACAAGCCTCCATTTCTCCTCTGTCTTTCCGTTTCATGAAATCTTTTTTTTTTTCTTTTTATACTTTCTTTTTTTACTTTTTCATAACACAAACAAGAGGTCATGTACATACATTCAGTCACATTGAGTGATGCATCCTTTTCTTTCTGCAATCTCAAAATGAAAGTTATATGTTCCATACTGTATGCATCCTATGATGTCATGTATCATATTTTTCCATTGGTTCAGGGTGGGAGGTTCTCTAAGAAGCCAGCATGTGGTTATTGTTTTTTTACGTGCTGCCATGAGGATCTTTAATAAATATGTCCCTGTTATGCAGATCCTTTGATATATTCCCCAAGTAAAATGAAATTCAAGTAAAGTCAATGTCAAATCCCAAAATCCTCTTTGTTGTAGCCTGTACTTGAGTCCAGAAAGGTTGTAAGGCGGGGCGTTTCAGTAAATCTTATATTGGACGTATATTTATGATTTTGGTATAGCCCCCCCTGGAAAAAAAAGCACCAGCCGCCACTGTGTAACAATGTCATGTTTCTGTAATTGTGTCCACAGCATATAAATAAAGCAGCATTTAAGAGTGTGCTCAATATGCAACTGTCCTGAGAACTGCTGCACATGGCTCAAAAATACTTCAGATGGATATTAAGAATATATATTTTCATGTTTTGTTTGTGTCTGCAGAATGGGTACATTTTATGTCAATGCCTGAATCTACACAGATTTATTTATATGTTTGACTGGATGGATAATGGAGTGTTTTTGTGGTTTCATTGATCTTTTTATACGTTTAAAAGTACTTATTGTTCACAATTCTGTTGTAATAATCAATTTTATCACTGAAAACGTTTGAAGAAACTGATGGCAATAATCCCTTTGTCTGAAGGTCATACTTCTGTGAGATTTTTTTCGCAGCATTTCATAGAAGAAACCATGTTGACGTGTTCACCATAAACAAATAGCTGTATAAGAGTACAAGTGTAAAAACAAAATAATCAGTGTGAGGAGTGGGATACTTGTAGCTGCTAAAGCCTGCGATTTAAAAGTAAAATCAGAAGGTATCGACACTGTCTTTACAAACTGGTGTGTGCACCTGACTATTATTTAAGACAGATTTGAACTGTGAACCTGTATGTAAGCGTGTACAGTGCTATTCATCTTAAACAGACTGTAAAACAGCTCATGATCATGATGGTGGACTGTTTTTGGATCTCCACCAGTAGATGGCAGAACAGACCCTCTTTCAGTTTCCATTCCTGTCCCCATAATGAGTTCCTTCAGAAATGGGTTGATGGTCATTATGAGGACCGCTGAATGAACCAAATTCTGAATGAATCCAAATTCCAAATCTGATTCTGAGTTCTGAAACGGATGACAGAAACTGAATGTTCAGCCAAGTATCGGTTAGCTATCTGCTGCGAACAACACACAGTGAGAAACAACCAAATCCTTTTAACATTTGTGTCAAATTATTGTATCCTCTGATACAGTATTCACTATGTTGTGCAAGTGTATGATATGTGATCGAATAAAGATTTATCTTCTTCTCCTTCTTCTTCTTCTTCTTCTTCTTCTGTTTCTTCTTCTTCCATTGTCAGCATTGAAAAATTAAATGCAATCATGTCATCTTTAATTTTGTGGGGTTCAGCTATAATGAAATCAATGTGCTTGGATGTATTTCTAATACACATAATGACATAATCGTACTTTAAGACATAACATGAAAACTTTGTCATTAAATTACGCCTGTGTTCTCTGTTCAGCACTTTTGATGGTTTAGAGGCAGCAAGAATTGATAAAAGGAGCACTGAGAGGAAGAGATTTTCACCAGAGGAGAAAGATCTTCATTTATTGATTTTCATGCTTAAACTTCATGTTGTTTTACTTCGTTTATATTTGGTGGACCGTGCCACCCTTCTAGCTTCATAGAGTTTCATTTCCTATCCCTATTATCACTTTCTTCAGAAATGTGCTCACACTCATTGCGCGAGTCCCTGAGTAAACCAAATTCCGTTACTTCGGTGCTGATACTTACTCTTCTAGCGCGTATCGGTAAGCTTTCTGTTGTGGATGACACATTGAGAAACAACCGACTCCTTTGAAAAAATTGTGTCACACTATTGTAACACATCATCAACATCGGAGAATTCAATTCAACAGAGTTATTTTTAGTTATGTAGGGGCTTAGCTATGATGAGATGAATGTGCTCGGATAATACTTTAATACACAAAATGACATAATTACACTCTAAGACATAACATGAATACTCCACATAATTTTGTTCATTTATTTGTCCTTATCTTTATTTTTATCAGGTCAACTGAAGCAAGAATCCTTCATCTCTTTACAGTTAATATATAAATAGAATTATCATCATCATCATCATCATCATATAATTGCAGTCTGACAACATCAAAAGTCTTTAGTTCTGTATTCTCATTGTGCAGCATCCGACTGAAGAGAGAATTTATTGCATATGTAGTTATTATTAATGTTCTCCATTAAACGCCCACGCAGAGCGGTGGGAGGCATGTGTGGTGCACAGGAGGCGGTGTGTGACATCAGGTACATTCCCTGTTCCATCAGTCAAAACCTGAGAGCAGAATTAAACAGAGAGGCTTCCCTCTCTTATCGGAAGTCTTTCATCTCGCTCTCATACCTCTTTACTATTTCATTGCTTTTCAGTTTCACAGCCTTCAGTTTCTCACAAAAAAAGCCATGTGCGCCCGAGCGTGTGTTGCATGTGCAAGATTTTAAGTGAACAAATCTGCAGATGAGTTATAGATAGAGTTGACGCGTTGAACATAGCTGGCGTAGGGCTCCACTTCCTCCACATCCTCCGTCTGAAAAAAAAAAACAAAACAGAGAGGTGTCATGCACAAAGCTCGTATAAAACACAGAACTATAACCTGCAGTTACAGCGAGATTACACACCGGTGCAGTTTTAGATGGTGAGCTGTCGGACTGCTGGCATTGCCTGTTAGAGGAGTGGATAGACAAAGCAGCTCGGTGAGCCAACATAAAAGCTTGCAAGGAGTCATTTTAGTGATTCATTTTCGTTCTTACCTCAATATCATTAGTTTCTTTTGTGCAAAAATTACAACTGCTGCCAAAAACACAAGTCCCGCAACGGCAGACACGCACAGCCAAGTAACATGACCTGCAGTGAGAGAGTGAAGGTTTTATCATAACCTGCTGGTCTTCAATATTGCACATCCCATCTATTTACAAAAATTTTAATTAGTTTTCTTATGTGCAATCCATTCTGAAAGTCTGACCTTTTGTGAGTTTTGGTTCTAAAACCTTCTCCTCGCTCCAGTACGGGTGGCTGATAGCACAGCTCAGGTTTTCTGTGTTCATTCCTTCTGATATCTCAAGACGACTCTCTACTGTAAAAAATCCATCTTTGTCAGACGATGTTTTCACATCCGATAAGTTTCCCTCGTGGTTCCAGAAGATGTTGGCAGCAGGTTTTCCTCTTTCAGCTTTGCACATTGCCACCATCTTGTTGTCCTCTTTCTCTAACCAGGCTGATATTCTGGGAGGAACTGAGCCAGGGAGGACAAAACAGATGAATTAGACTAACTGAATTCTTCAACTTGCTGTTTTAAAAGTTACACCAAATCATGAATACAATGTGCTTGTCTAAGTTTAGCTTGAACACACTTAGTTTCATATGAAATAGTTCCATATGAAAATTGTCGACTGTTAGACTGGTGCATTTTTCAGAGTAACAGGGACACTGTGTCATGAAGGTTTAACACAACAGAAAACAAAAATGTATCTTCAGAAAGAGAAAGTCTCGGGTGCTCAGGAAGTTCAAACAAAGTGAGATGAAGTTGCTCCTTGGTAGTTTTGGGGAAGAAATTTTAATCAGAGGAGATAGAACTTAATTGACAGATTTTGTTATGCCTAAATAAACTAAATAAACAAACTCTCTTTGTTTTCATAACTGAATAAACAACCTGACCTAAACACAGCTTCATACTGTTTTACTTTATGTTTATATTTGACCCCGCCACCTTTCTTGCCTCAAACAGTGTTCTGGGGTTCTTATTTTCCTCTGAGAATAGCTTGTTTATTCACTTCTGGAAAAAACAATAGATAAACATTTCTGAGTTGGTATTATTACCTCACTGAAACTGTAAATATAAAAATTCTTAGTTTGAATTTTTTTCCAAAACTACATAGTGACCCTTTAATTTCAAAGAGAGAAAAATGCAAGGCACGCTGCCTTCCTCAGGGTATGAATAAGAAGAAGGCAGTTTGAGCTGCTACTCATGGGTTCAGGTGATTTTTAACATGCATTTTCAAGTGTTGAAAATTTCAACATAAAAAAAAAAATGTGAATAAAGGCCTTTTAACCTTTTAACCAGAGGAGTGCCTTGGGTTTATCTCTTTCTCAAAACACAGTGTATGTTAGGTTAGTTAGTTAACCAAGGCACTGGCTTAGAACAGTAGTTGGTCCCTAGGTTAAATGCAAATTTGATTTCACTAGGCCTATATGTTGTACTGACACACAACATGCTTCCAGGTTCTAGTTGGCGCGTTGTGTCTCAAACTGTTTGCACTGGACGGCCGTTATTAGAGATATTTTTGCCGATTGAGCATGTATGCATGTTTCAGTGCTGGCTCTTCGCAGAGAAAAATCACTCTGATTGGCTGTTCAGATGTGCCGATCAGTGCAAAAAAGAGAAACGGAAAGGAAAGGGAGAGTCCCTTTGAGCGTGTCGCTGTAGAATCCATGATTCCACCCATTAAGTGTGGTTTCTGCTTATTTTTATCCTCCGCCTCTTCACCAGTGCCATTAACAGCTTTTTACCAAACATATTCTCGATTAGAAGTGGCTTTATAGGTGTGAGCGGTTTGAAAAAATTTTGCCTTTTCATAACTTGTTTTGAGGTATTTGCTGGCGCAGAACATAAAAGATTATTATGGCCGTTGGTTGTGGTCTTTGTTGTGTGTTCAAGTGCAGCTTTTTGGCCGAGGCACAGGAGACGAGAGGCACCGGCCATCATTGCCGCTTTTTCTTTGATGTTAGTTTTGTGTGCCTGGGCCTTGTGTGACAATAAATTTGATTCGAATGAATGCAGAAACATACGTCACTACATGTAGACAGGATTTGCTGTGTTATACAATTAACCTTTGAAAGTAAACAGCAGTTTTATTGACTACATGATCCTCTATCCTTGTGAGTCCTACCTGTGATGGCCACGTTGATCTCATAACGATCGATTCCTCCTTTGTAAACCGACTCACATTTGTAGACCCCTTCGTCACCATTGGTGAAGGCTGGGATGTGCAGGTATGACTGAGTGCTGGATGTATAGAGTGACTTGCCATCTTTGCATGTGTCTACTCTTCGGTCTCCATCATCTAAGGATATCTTACATTCAATTCTGTATTTCATCTGTATTGTCCAGATAACATATAGTGTCTCATTCCACGTCTTATTGCTGCATGTCAAGTTTACATCACTCCCCTTGTTGAAGGCTGAATGTATGACAACTGAAAAAAAGGAAAGAATAGTTGGATTTTTTAGTACATAGTTCTGCTATTGTGGTATTGTGCTGATTAAATATACAACATACACAGTACACACGTCCTGATGAACACAAAAATAAGGCAAACCCCCCCCCCCCCCCCAAAAACAGATTAAATGCTATGGTAAAGACATAAAAAACAAACAAAATAAAAAGAAATTATAGCTTGCATGCAACACATTTATAACTTTGGGCATGAAGTGTGTCACATAATGAAAAACAGCTCATAAAGCGGCTTTATGTTAATTTGTGAGAGGCGTCATTTACATTGAGGGTGCTGGGGACATGTCCCCAAAACTTTTTGAATGGGCAGATTTTTTCCTATCACGTTTCAAAAGCATAATTTATTTAGACAAAAAAAAAAATTTGTTCTGGAAAACTTGCTTTCACCAAGAAGAATAATGCTGCTCCTGAACTGACACAATTGTAACCCAGAACCTGATAAGTAAATGTAGAATAAACTAAGGCAGATAATAGATCTGATCAGCATGTATTGTCATCACAACAAAATACATCAGTTGGACTTATTACATATAAGCTAGCTATATCAGCCCAAGGTTTCCAGACATATTTTGATCATTTTGTCATATTTGCTGGATTTTACAGTAACAGTATATAGATATAGCCTTTAGGAGCCTAGCTTGCTTAAGAAATTATGCCTCCTCCCTTTTTACACTTGGACATGGCTTTGCCTAAAATCAGATATGTTGAAACCCTAATGTCCTCACCACCTATCAACACATAGTGACGTTATTGTGATCACTGACAAAAAAATATCCCCAAGTATAAAAATGCTACATAAGATTTGTTATATTGTTTTATACATATAACAGTTTTAAATAAAACTCTCTATCTATGATCATTTTAAAATGAAATAAAAAATAAATAGAACAATGAATCGAGGCTGATAATATCCAAACATATATCTTTATGATCTACTGAATGGAAGGTTTGCAGTTATTCCTTTTTTTAAGTGGCAAACATTTGGTACAGCCCCTTTAATATTCTATAATTGTATTGCAAAATTAACTCAATATTAAAGGCGCACTGTGTAGTTTTTGGGAAGACATTTTTCTTCATTCACTAAATAAACAAACTCTTTGTTTTCATAACTGAATAAACTGAATAAACAAACTGACCTTAAAGGACAACACATTTTCATATTGTTTTACTCCTTTTGTTTATATGTGGTGGACCCTGCCACCTTTCTAGCTTCACCTCAAAAATATGGTAAATATTAAAATTCTAAGTTTGAATTTATGTTTCAAAACTACATAGCGCCCCGTCAATTTCAAAAGAGAGAAAAGTCCAAGGCACTCTTCTTGCTGCCTTTCTCAGGGTGTGAATAAGAAGAAGGCCTTAAGAAGGCAGTTTGTGGTGCTACACATGGATTCAGCTCATTTTTAACAAGCATTGTAAATGTTATATATGAAATATTGTAAATATTAATATTCTGACTTTTAATTTGTTTTCTGAAACTACATAGCGCCCTCACTAAACTACTTCATTTGAGAAATGTCTGAAATACTAACTATAAGTAGAGAGAAATTAATATGAAATGCATATTGTCGTGTTCAACTTCATTTTCCTCACTTGTCTTACCTAATATTAATAGTCCTACTTTGTATTTTACTCTTTATGCAAAACAGTTTGAGGGAAAAAAGGGGAAAATTGGTTTACCATCACCACCAATGGAAGAATCGTTGAAGCTCGGAGAGGTGCTATTAGTTCCTGAGAGAGAGGAAGGTGGATGTGAGGTTAAAGAGTTAGTAAAACAGTCCTTTTTTCAATCACAAAAGCAGCAGTTAGTGATTCAGTGTGAGGTGTCCATGCAGCAGAGCAAACAAGCAAGGCGGTCTATCTGTTATTTGTCATTTAGTTAGTCAGTTAGCCTTGATTAAAGATTAAAGCTGATCTGATGTGACCAGTTGCTGCAGGGCTAAATAAATGAACACAGAGGAGTTAATGAGCTTTTGCAAAACAGAAAACTCATCTGGAGAAAAAAAAAAAAAAAAAATCATCAAGATCTAAAAATATATAAAAGACCACTTTGATTGCTATGATTTCCCCAATTCACTTCTCACACTATAGAGGAAGTTCCTGTCAACATTCTTATTTCAAAAGAAATGATTTGGAAAATTCCTCAGTCACTGTCTTCATGTTTACCTCTGTCAGATAAAAGCACAACATCATTTGTTAGGTGGGGTGTCAAAACCACAGATCTTGAAACCGAAGTACCACTTCGACCTCTCAGAGACCACCACAGTGGAGAAAAGCTGCATCATAGTGTTACTCTAATCTGAGATCATCATTTCCACTGCAGGAACAAGTGGCAGCAAGCCGCTTGTTCATTCAGAAAATGTGGGGCAGCCTTCTCACACATCTGTTATGGAACATGTTCCTCTCCTGTCAGCTTCAGCATTACCCCACCTCCATGCATGTTCTTTCCACTGTCTGTATGAGTCACACCACGACAATCTCAGAGTTTCTAACCACTTACATTTACAGTTTACTACTACTCTCAGCAATCATACAGCAATGAACCACATTGTTATGGCCACACGACAGGCAAAACAATTATAAATAATCACAATCACATTGAGGTTTTTGAGATGATGTTTTGTATCTGAAAGCTGGATCTGATCACGGCACAAAATATTATGTACTAAAACAACACGCACGTGCAAAAAGAAAATGGCTTAATGTTCAAACCTGGACCCAGGCTCCACGCTTCGGACAACAAGAGGATAAAAGCAGCGTAAATCCAAATCATGTCCCTCATCTCCGGTTGTCTTCAGGTTCCTCTGTGAACTCTCACACAGTCCTTAACTAAATATTCGATCCTGAACGCTGCCTATAGTGGCATCAAACTTAGATACTCATGCCATTTACTTTTATCAAGCAATTTCACTTTCTATATTTTTGTCCCAGTGAGCTCAAAATAGAGCTGCTGCTCCAACCGGTCCAGACAAACTGAAAATCCTTGTCGCCCGTCATGATAAAGACATAATGAGGACATGTGACTAACAGATCCCTCCCTCCCTCTGTCTCTTCCCCTCTCCAAACCGCTTTCCACCCAAACATCTGCCTTCTTCTCCCCCACACGATGGTGTCTGATAAGTCAAGACACTAGTTTCCTTTTCTTTCCAGTCACATGATCAGCCTCTTTCAAGTATGAACAACCCAAGCCAGACAGTATTGTTAAGCAGGCACGTCACACACAATAGTCCTGCTCTATATAAATGCTACCTGGGGTGCAGTGAGCTAAAACTAATACAGTGTAATACAACTGACTTTGAAGTTATGATTGGTGAAACTGAGACAGATGTGTGGATTTTTCGTGAACATTTTGGAGGCTGCAGTCTGTGTTTTTGAACTGTATTTGCATAGTACTGAGAGTTTTTTTTTGTTTTGTATTTAGTCTTTCCTCTTTGATATAAAGAACATGGACAAAATAGCAGAATAACCTCTCATTATGACATAATACAATGCCTCTATCCAGCCTCTAAACTTACCCTACAGTTGAATCAACACCTCTCAAAATGCACCGATTTTATAACTGTCACTGAATTAGGTCAATATTCATTAGTTTTAGTTTAGTTTAGATAATGATTTGGTCACTGATTGAAGATCTTCATGCCGAGTAAGTGTTATTTGACACAAAAGTTTGGTTGTGATCTCGTGTATGCTGTATGCTGGTGTAAGCACATCTTGCAGCCTAAAGGTTACACAATGCAGACTTACTTACGTGCACTGTTTATGAAGTGTTGATGTGGGTGCAGGCGTTATCACTGACTCGAGCCCTAGTTTGCACATCAGAGATCAACTGACAGCAAGATGCATTTTGTCAGTTAATGCAGATATGCGGTTATGACCTGTGTGCTCTATGCGGAGTTAGTGGTTTTTGGGTACATCTTGCAGTGAGATGTCTCGATATTAGCGGCCCCACACAGGAACAGTGAGAGCAGATGATGACACAAAACTCAGCTTTTCCTTAACTCGAGCGCACTCTCAGTCTGTCTATGTACGCCACAGAAAAACTGTGAAAACAGCTCAGTGCAGATGCACAACTTATGAAAGGTACATTAGTTTCTGGTTGACACCAAAACTGGGGAAGTGGAAAAACTTGACTTGTTTGCATGTCCGGGTGGAATCTGCAACTGTTGGTTTCATGGTTTCATAAACACTTTGTGAGGATACTTGCATAAATGCAGAGGTTATTAGACACAAATCCCTTCTCCTTTTTCTAATATTAGACTGTTTATATTTCACACACAGGCAGCAGAAGTTCAGCTGACTGTGAGCTGGCACACTTGGAACAAGGGAACTAGTTTTTCCATAGAATTGCAAAACCTTAAAAGCTGTGAAGTTGCTCAGCTGTGTTCCTCAAATTCCAAAAAAAGAAAAAAAAGTTTTAAATAATAATTGGTTAGGGCCTTGAAAAAGTCTGTGACTAACTTTGTGCTTGTGTGCATGTGTGTTAATGCACTGTTTCCCTTTGATAACACTGACTTCCTGTTGATGCCAAAATCAGCCTTTTTGGCTGCCCATAAATGTGCTCTGGAAGGGTAAAGAAAAAAGTGAGCTGTGTGAAAAAGGAAACAGTAATTGTTTGTTCTAAAAGGAATAATTATAGACAAAAACAATGACAAACCTACATTAATACCTCGTGGAGCAGTGACTTTAAGCCTGCCCAATATAAGAAGAAACTGCTGTAAATCTATGAAAATAGACTAAATACGTGTTATTTTACCACTCAAACTGACACATGATAGTGCTGAGGCAGAAGTATGATTTTTTATTTTTTTTCAAATAAACAAGGTAACAAAATATTATTCTCTGTGGTTTTACAGCAAAACCATAGCATTAAAATATTAGTATCTGTTTGTAGGCCTAGTTGATTTGAAATACTGAAATATGAAGTAGCTAATCAGATACAACATGTTACAAATTCTGCATTTTCTGTTATTGGCATGTGTTGCATTGGGGTTAAAATTACAATTTGATGACATACGCTAATAATATACATGACATCATCTCTAAAAAGTGAGGCGAATTGCAACAAGAACAACTGCTGATCCCGGAAGTGTGTTTTCCTCACTGTAAATGCTCATCTGAAAGGTTTTCTTTTCATATTGGCTTTAAATACTACGATACCCATGAGCCTCAGCTACGGAGAGGAAGTCAGTCAAAGACATGAGCTGAAGCGGAGAAAACATGAGATGAGATGTAAACGTAGCGATTGGACTTTGGAGTCGTAGTTGACTTCTTACAAAACGATTTTTGATACAAAGGCATGTACTTTCGCCTTTCACAGAAAAAATAATCAAAGATATTCTTTTCTAGAGTCTCCTGTCCATTAACGTTCCTGCTGTCAGTGCTGTTCATGAGGTGAACGGAGAAGTGGACGAAACAACCCCGCCCACTTCCAGGTTTACCGTCTCCATGGTTACATTGTTAGAAACAGCAGATATCACTGTCTGCGTGATAATTCGTTGTTTTTAAAAATAACAGCTTTTAATTTGAAGTTAACAGATGAGCAAATCCATTACGCACACTATTTCTAGGAGAAATTATGCAAAAAACTATGTTAGGAGGGAACGGCTCTATGACTACTTGTACGGTAAGTAAACTTAATGATTAGACTGCAGCTGACGCGAGCTAACGTTAGCATTTGAACTCTTGCTAGCTCACTTGGTTGACGTTAACGCCAACTGAACTGTTTTGCCACAGACCCAGTTTACACACTGTCCTCGGAGCTGGACCATGCCAGGTCCAGCTTCAAGGCCTATGCGTCTAAGGACCGAGTCGTAAGTTGTGTCCATATTTGTCCTAATTCAAAAATACTTTTTTGTTGTTGTTGTTGTTGTTGCTGTCATTTAAGACATTAAAGAAGTCAGCTATAGGCCTATCATTAAATAACGTCAGCTAATAATCGGGCTAATACCGGTCAACTACGTTGTATCTCTAAGTTTACCATACCATAGCTAAGTGATTCAATAGTAAGTCAAAGGCGGCAGTCATTTTGTGTCAGTCACAAGACGTATTTTAGGTTAAATTGTATTTCTATGATCATAGGGTTTGATTATTTAAAAACTGATGTGTAAGGTAAACGTATTTAGGAGCGAGAACCTGAAATACATTTTAAAATGTTCTATTTTAGCTTAGCTCTGATGCAGCATGTAATCTGCAATGTAAATAGAAGCTAAAGTTTTCAAATAAATGCAGTGGAGTAAAAAAAGTACAATATTTGCCTCCAAAATGTAGTGGAGTGGATGTATGAATAAGCAGAAAATGAAAAATACTCAGGTTAAGTACAAGTACCTTAAAAGTGCTGTGCTTAAGTAGAGAACTGTAGTAGATGTACATAAGTGAATTCCACCACTGCCAATATTTATCTGTCGGCTGATATGCATAAACACATATTTTTCAATGATCCCTCAAATGTGGATATCAAACAACACGACAAAAATGTGTATGAAACGGAGGCTAGATATTTTACAGTATAACAATAAAATGTATTGTAATGTAAGTGTACTGAAAAAGTAAACTTCACCAGGAATTTAGTAGCTATAAATTACCCCAAGCAGTTTTTCCTGCATTATGTACATGTAACATATACCCTGATACATCAGTTGGACTCTAGAAATTTTTAACGCTGGGAAAAAAAAAAGAAAAGTTTATTAGATAGTAGCACATATAGCAAGTTTATACTATAATATCGTACTTTAAGTTGGACCTTAAGTTTAAATGAATTTTCCTTTCACACTTTAAAAACTGAGTCAGAAAAAGTCAGACACTAGACCCATTTTCTGTTTACTTCTCTTCCACTGGGCACAAGTTGTTCCCTGAAGTGCTTCATGACCAAACTATGACCCATGGTCATGTTTTTCTCAGTTCTTACTGTATACACATGAAAACAAAGAAATGGACTAAATGTGAAATGCACTTGCTAACAGTATTTCTCTCTGCCTTATCAGAGGGGTGTGCCTGAGTTTGAGTCCATGTTCAGTTGCCTGTCTCACTACCCCCGGTCTACTGTTCAGCTGAATCCTTCAGACCCTGTACCAGCCTCGATTGATCGGCGCTGGCGGGGCCACACGGAACAGCGCAGAGAGGCGCTGCAGCAGCTGGCTGGGTAACTCAGACACACAACATTTAAATGAGCAGCAGCAGTTACTCAGTTATGTTAATTTAAGGTTCTGTTAGTCATTTCAAATGTGACTGTGATGCTTGATTATATTCTTGACAGGGTTGTTGTTCCAAGGGAGAATTGCCATGTGACTGGAGCTGATAACTGGAAATACTACAAACGGTTTGACTGACTTCTCTACACTCTGAATACAATTATATTAATTTTAACAAATTCACGCAGTTACAGTTTACAAAAGATAACAGTCAGTTTTCTACATTAAATATTCACACAGTCTCTGACATGTTGTTTTATTCTGTTTCCTTTAGCCCTCTGATTCCCTTTGGTCAACTGCCTCCCCAAGTTGGGATTTTTGATACGCCGAGGTACTTTCTTTTTTTCCATTTCTGTTTTTGCC
Source organism: Sparus aurata (assembly GCF_900880675.1). Lineage (NCBI taxonomy): Eukaryota > Metazoa > Chordata > Actinopteri > Spariformes > Sparidae > Sparus > Sparus aurata. Next base: position 16,017,660 of record NC_044195.1, read on the forward strand.
TTCTTGCTGGTCAAGTTTACATAAATTTTTCTTGTCTCCCCCAGAGAAGATTTCATACCAACTGGTGGAAACAATGCTCAGCAACAGCCCACCCATTTTACTGTGGGGGTCCAAACAGACTACAGGGAAAGTGAAACACAAACAGACCCGTACAGCCCTGAGTATGTGGTACAGCCTGGGACAACCCCCTCAGAGCTCCTGCAACTGGCAGCTTTGACTTGGGGTAGGTGATCAGCTGTTAAGGCCTTATAGACTATGATTTATAATTAAAACTTTGCATTGCCAGCCTTCCTGCTGTGTTCACAGTTAAATAATCTAGCTGTACTAGGTTGCAACAGTATGAGATTTTCAGGGTACACAATGATTGTTCATTTCTTAACAATTATTATCCATATAGAAAGGGGTTTTTGAAAAAAAAAAAAAAAAAAAAAAAAAAAAAATATATATATATATATATATATATATATATATATATATATATATATATAATATATATATATATATATATATATATATATATACATATACACATATATATACATACATACATACATACATACATACATATATATATTTTAATAACATTAATTGTGGTTGAATTCAATACCTTAGATAAGCAAATGTAATGTATGATAGTTGTCAATTTTCATACCACAGTTGAAAATGGAATCCCGCTTCAACTCCTAAACTGTACCCTTATCTTTTAATTAGCTTACCATCCCTCTTGTCACCACTGAAATTACATTCAGACCCTCTCTGATGATAATTCCCCTTAGGTCGCGGTTTGCCTGCAGGCCTTGCAGAAGTAGAAATGATACAGCGGGCACGTGCCAAGCGAGCCTGGGAGGCCACCCTTCCTCCTTCGGATGACCTCAGTCAGCTGGACAAAAGGAGACGAATGATGGAGGAGATGGAGGCCAAAGAGTGGGCTTTCAGAGAGGGAGAAATCCAGAAGTGAGGGGTGTTGCACCTCAACTGCTTTCATTTGTCACTTCTTATCTAAAAGATGTAAATCACCATCTTGAGCCATCTGCTGTCACAAGTGAAGTTCAGCAAACCACAAGTCGAACTTGTGCAGCGGCGTGGATTGTGTCTTCTTTAATACTACCCCTTGGGAGGCCAGAGATGTGAATGTCAAAATTCTACATATACTGGTTTCAGAGTAGCTATACTATTATAAATATTGTTTATATTTACAGTGGAACAAACTATTATCTGTACCCTGCATTCAAGTATTTTGCGACTTTCAGCTAACGTTCCTGTTTTGGTTATCTCTCACTGCTCCCATCAGTGTGCACTCACTGTCAGTGTTGTGGTCATAGCTTGTTTCTGCTGCCCCCAAGTGGACAAACAATGTAATTAAAACAAATCAAAATGCCACAACCATAAACTGCTTGGGACTAATATCTGTCTTACAAAATACAATGTGTAGGACCTGTCCAGTTTTTGGCTTTGATATCAATCTTGTTGAAGCTTCTGCTCCATATTCCTTGTCTTGCTTTCTTATGTCTTACTCCAACACTGTCTGTTTCTGTGCGTGTTGTCCAGGTTACAAGAGGCTCGTCTAGATGTGCTGAAGGACCTCTTGAAGCGACGAGACGAGGCCCAGAAAGAAGTCACAAGCCAGAGACTGTATCAGATATATTCCAAGCACCTAAAAGAGAAGGAGGCTAAGCAACACAAGATTCACAATGACTACATGAGGTGTAAGACAATCACTGCCTCTGCTCTAACATAGTATTCGGATCGTGAATGTGTTATTCGAGGCTTTGTTTCTCTTTTTCCCATCTGTCTCTTTTCATTGTTGTTTTGTCTATAGCGCTGAGAAAAGTGGAAGCTCAGTGGAGAAATGTGGAGGGAAAGCTAGAGCGACCTGGCATAGTCAGAGACTTCACAGATTGTAAGACATACACCCTGCGGACCACCAGGGACACATTCACGGACGGGGACACGCGCAATAATGGGTTAAAAAGCTACTACTTAGACACATATGAAGGTCAGTATCAATATGTGATAGGACAATTATAATTTAATCAATAACAGTGTTGCTTAATTGTTAGAGTAACTTTAAATATTTGGTCAATTACAGGCTTGCTAAAGCTAGAGGCAGGACTCTCACCCTCAGTCCTCAAGCCACAAGTGAAAACACCCAAACAAGTCAAGCCCTCCAGCAGCAGAGCGGTAGAAGTGATGATGGAATACAAGGTAAAGCAGGAAACAAAATTAGTTAATCTAGCAGATCATATAAATTCTGGAACAAAGATTACCAACTGTGGCTCCACAGGCGCTGAGGAAGGAGATGAACGAACAAGAGAAGCCGCTGCGTTTTCTTGTCAAGAAGGAGAAGCCCGTTCCTCGTCCTGTCTCTCCGAGAGTGGAGGAGACACCGGAGGTCAGCTAATGTCTCTGAGTCTAACTGACTCTGACCTTGATTGTCCTGCATGTAGCTGAGATGCTATAAGTTAACCAATGTTTAACCATAGGGGGAAGAGGAGACAGAGCTCGCAGTCATCTACTTGCAGAAACTCCTTAGAGGAAGAAGCATCCAATACGAGGTCTGAACACGTCTGCATGCACGTGTGTGTTCACCTGCATCTCTGAACTGAATCAAGTTTTCGGGGCATCTCTATTAATTTCTATTTGTGTTGTTGCTCAGATGTTTAAGGGCAAAGAGAACCACCAGGAGCTCATCCAGGAACTGAGGACTGTCCACGCCCTGCAGAGGGAGGAGCAGGAGCTACACAGAGCCGACAAAGAGCTCGTAATAACCCTGAAAAAACAAAGAGACGAACAACGACACAAGGTGAAACATGCAGAAAACAAGTTTTTACAAACAAGTTTTGTCGGACTCCAAGCAATCTAAGCACATGTACACCTTCTCTCTCCCCGCCCAGAGCTCTCAAGAGGAGGCATCTCAGGCCAGAGTGGTAGGTGCGGAGCTTGAACACCTCTTTGACACCTTGTCCAAGGAACTGATTCACCTCCAGGAAGAGCGTAGGATCCACGCCTTCACGCTGCTGGCTGAGCGAGAACGTCGCCTACGAGAGGCTGAGGAGAGTGGGAGGAGACAGGTGGAGGAGTGCAGACGCAGAGAAGAGGATGAGATCTTCAGACAAGTGCGTGTCAATTGCTGGCTTTGAGTGTTCAAAGGAGATAGCCGTATGAATGATAATAAGGTGTGTGTGTGTTTTAATGCATCCTTACCACAGGTGGTGCAGGTACACCAGGAAACTGTAGATCTGTATCTGGAGGATGTCATCCTAGAGACCTTGGAGCAGACAGCTGACCAGCAGGCTCGAGAGGAGATCCGCAGGAGGGCAAAGGAGGTCAACGACATCGCTTATGCCATGGAGGAAAGGTAATGGAGACGTCAGCATGTTTGCTAAAGCTTTATACTATTGAGAAACTAAAACCCAAGGATAATGAACAGAAAAAATGTGTGCATGTGTGTGTCTGTGAGTAGCCGGAACAATCTTCAGTCAGAGGAGATTGTGTCAGAGTTGGTGTACAGTTTCCTTATCCCAGAGGTCGAGAGGGCCCGTGTCAGACAAAGAGGTTTGGGAGATTGTTCTGTTTCCACTCACATATTATTATGATAGAATACAATATCAACATTATTTAAAATGTAATATAATTAAAAAGTATCCATAGAGACAGTTAAAACACATGAAAAGTCAAAGATTATTGCCCCTTCTAATGAAAACAAACAACAAATAAAAATTGAATAATAGGGCTTTAACCCATCTAACCTTGTGACTTTTCTCTCCCAGTGCACCAGAGGCAGCATAGACACTTGCAGGCAGCTCAGAGTATAATTCAGGGTGCTGCAGATCATTCTGGGATCCTTCCAGGTGCTGTGGAGGCCTCACAGTCGACCTGTCCTGCTGAGAGAGCCTCAACACGACTCCTCGAGGAGATAATCAACCAAGTGGAGCAAGAGCAGGGGAAAGAAGCAGAACCTCACCACACTCCAACTGAGTAGAGGACTAAAATGATTTAAAGTGCATTGACATACAGTGTGATGTCTAAATGTGTTGTTCATTTTAAGTGTGCGTTTCATAATCATCATTGGTGGGTTATGGGTTGATAACAGTATATTTTGACCTTTTCTGACAAGGTCCAAGTACAAACTTCATTACCATGCTAAAAAGTGTATGGAGGTTAATCATCTCGACCACTTTTGTCTTATTTTCCCTTTTAAGTGTTAACTCTGCTATCACGTTTCTAAAACAAATTCATTCCATTTCATTTCGGAGAATGTTTTTAAAAAAACCTGAAAAACCTGTTTTTCATCAGAGTTCAAATATTTTAAAAAGCGTTATAGGTCTCTTCTGACTTTAGAAGTGACTCATTTTTGTCCAAAATTTCCCAGTAAAATTACTTATTCATTGGGATTTTCAGCAAACCTTGACAGTTCAGATAAAATGGGATATTACTGTATATGTATTTTCCAGAATTCTCACAACTTCATATGGTCATAGTAACTGTGAAATAATAATAAAACAAAAGCTTGTCCCAACTGAAATATCTACACCAAGAAGATGTGATTGCAGTACATCAACTTAAATAATGAAATCACACTGAATTTTAAATTAAATTATTTAATGGATGAGTAATAATTTTATAGTAAACATTGCACTGTTTCTAATTCCCATGAAATACAGTTTAATACTAAAGGTGCACAGTGTAGTTTTGGGGGAAGACTTTTTTTATTCATAATAAGATCTTTAAAAACCTAAACAAACTAAGTAAACAAACTCTTTGGTTTTATGACGTAATAAACTGAATCAACAAACTGGACAACACAATTTCATAGGGTCTTACTTTGTTTATATTTGGCGGACCCCGCCACCTTTATAGCTTCAAACAGTGTTCTGGGACCTTATTTTCCTCTGAGAGCAGCTTGTTTAATCTTCTATGGGAAAAAAAATAATATATTTCTGAGTTTGTATTACATCATAAATATTGCGAATATTAAAATTCTGAGAGTAAGGATCTTCTCTAAAACTACATAGTGCTCCTTTTAAAAAGTAAATATATGTAATTGATCATGATCATGTGGAGGCGAGTTAAATGAGTTAAATGTAAGAACTCATGACAGGTTCAGATACGTTTTTAGCGACTAATACGTTCTTTTTGACACCTCTCGGCATCGGTACCTAGTCACATCCATGGCGCAACAATATCCAAACGGCAGCTGAACGGGATTTGGTTCACGTGGCCGCGGTAAATCTTCCTGCTGCAACAGATAAACAGGCCAACACGCACATTTCTGTAAGGTATTTTCCAAAATGTGTCGGCCTCACCTGCCCCTCTCCTCCTCTCACTCCTCCACCCCCACCGTGGAAACACGCCCGTCCCTCGGTCTGCTGCCAGGAACACCTGTGGCAGCGAGCCCGGTGTCAGACATCAAACAGCACGAGCAGCAGGAACAGTCGGTGCGATACTCGGGCTCACCTGTGGAGCGTTCACTAAACCCAAAAAAACAAAGACCCACCGTGATTTACCGCTGCGAGGAGAACCCTGGCGGGCTGCAGACAGCTGTTTGGACATCTGGAATCACCGAGGCAGTGAGTGGAAAAGTATCGATCGTGTGTGTGTGTGGACCTTAAGCCTGGCCAGGGAGAGGCTTGGACAACACGTCTGTTCAGGCTGTCTTCGTGTTTACAGAGCGCCTCGAACATGTTTTATTCACCTATTATGTGCATTGTTGATTGAAAAGCAGGACAGTACGATCGTGTCGCCCAATTATTGATCTGTTGAACTGCTTTCAGGCAGCCAACATGTTCCCTGTCACCGTGACCCAGCTGTGGAAGCGAAAGTAATGGGTTACTTGTGACTGTGCGCTGTTTAAAGACGCAGCACCACACTGGGTCCACACGAAGTACTCTGACTGTGGGGTTAAGATGATGTCATCAATGAGGGTTATTGATAGGGTCATCTGATGTATGATTGCAGTACTTGCTTTTGTGATAAAAGTACGACCTCTCTCCCTCAGTTGCATTGAAAAAGCTTTATTGACCTGAAGATTTGAAGCAACTAGAGGCTTTAAATTACACTGATTTCGCATTTTTTATTCATGTAACCATCAAATTTGTTTCTTTTGCTCGTGAATTTCCAAAACAAATATTTAAAAAAAAAAACAATACTTGTACACACTCCATGAACAAAAACAGGAGCAGGAGAAAGAAAAACGTGTATTATCTGCTCATGTCTTTAGAATAACACAAGATACTGTACATACAGGCGGTCAGCCCTTTCTTTACCGTTTCTCTCCTCAAATGAAGCTTAAAAAAAATTACTTGTCTGCTTTATATATTGACATGCATACAGATGTCTGAAATGTAATTTCCTTCTTTACCTCTTAAACAAAACCTGTATCGACCCATTAGTCTTATTTTTCGATGTGATTTCAGTGTTACATAAAGGTCTGTCACTGAAAATGACAACAGTGTGACGGCATCAGGCAAAAAGCTAAATAAATGGAATGACTGTTAAATGCTTTTATTCAGGCAAGAACTTTTTTCAATTTATTAAGATGTTCAATACTTTAATCCAGCTCTTTTTCTTTCATACCTTTATTTCTGTGTCTGAAAATACATCTGTCCACCCAAGACGCGCCAAAAGATTCTTAAAATCTTTTATTATCGCGGCGTGCAGGGCTGCCGATCATCTTGATTGTGCCCAGGACAAGGAAGCATGGACCGTAAAAACAAACTCTGACATGTTTCAGCATCATGAAAACTAAAAAGAAATGTACTACCTGATGAAGGCTGTGTCAACATGGCATTTTAATAGTTTTAAAAGTTTCTTGTGATTTTTACACTTTAGCACCTCTACCAAACTCAGTTTGAGTCCAGGAAGCACTGGACTTACTGAAGCACTTCCTTTTTTTATTTTTTGGAGTTAAGTTATTAAGTATTTATAACACCTTATTTTGTTGAACAAATATTCTTTTACCTGTCTGGTTTGCTTAAAATTAGTGTGTTAAGAGTTATTCCAGGGTCACTCGGTGCATCTTTTCTTACCTTTGCCATGTTTAATTTAGGAGGCCGTCTCTCAAACTGCAGATACATAAAGATATTAATCAAACGCTTTGAGGATCCCCCACTTGGTATTTGTGATATTGTTAAAGCATGTCTTTTTAAATAGTGGACAGAGGCAGATCATCAGTAGTGCAGATCGTTTTTTAAATCAGTTTTGGTTTGAGAACCCCCACCCGCCACTTCTTACTTACAGATGAAATGAATCAATGTGAAGTAAATGATGCCAGAATAATGTTATCTTCCCTCAAGTGAGAATGAACGAGAAGCTCGATGGATTCCAGACCATCCGGGAAGTGCTCACGCAGCAAAATAAAGACGACGAGGACGAGGATGGGAAGCTGACAGAAGACGACGAGCCCAGAGCCTGCGGTGTGTGTGGTGACCTGGCCAAGGGTTACCACTTCAATGCCTTGACCTGTGAAGGCTGCAAAGGCTTCTTCAGGTGAGAATGTTTCAGTTTCACACACACGCTGCTGCCTCTACCTCGTCGCAGACTTAAGTGCATAAATGTCAAGAACAGAAATCCAAACCCTAATATACAATAAGTGTGTTTTGGACATTTTCTCACCACTAAAAAACATGTAGAATTTCACCCCTCAGTCATTCTCATTTACCTACACTGTAGCTTCCTACCACTCACTCTTATTGTAATGTAATATCTGTTTTCATGCATGTGATTTCTAACTTCAGACTGATGTCTGCTTGCTGCTACTAAGTGGATTTTTGAATCACTCCAGGCGTGCCATAAAGAGGTCGACGCAGCTCCGATGTCCGTTCCTGAATAAATGCAGTATAACCAAAAACAGCCGGCGGTCGTGTCAAGCCTGCCGCTTCCGTAAATGCCAGGCCATAGGCATGAAAAGAGAAAGTAAGTAACATAAGGGATGAACAGATGATCCCTCATTACTTATGACATTATACTATGCACTGTATTTTTACATAAAGTGACAGTAAGTAAGTAAATAATGTGAATGTTGATATGAAGTAAATGTTGCTTTGAGGCCATTTCATTTGAACACAATCCAGAATTAGAAGTGAACCTAAACAGCACTGAGGTGATTTAAAAACTTTAAACTGTCATTGGTGTGTTTAAATCAGTGTTTCCATGGTAGCATACAGGACACACAGGTGTTTTTGGTGTACTTGTAGTGGTCATGTCTGAGGTGGAGGTACTGGAGAGGAGGATCCGCATCAAGCGGAAGAAGAAGCTTGAAGCGCTGGTGCAGCTCTCCTCCCAACAACAGGACACCATTCAGGAGCTGCTCTGCGGCCACCGCAGCTCGTTCGACTCTGCATTTTACCGCTTCAGTGGCTTCAGGGTGTGTGAATGATTGCAAGCATGTTTGACGTGTTGTCATCGTATTTATTTTTAAATTATCTGACTGAAATTTTCGGGGGCGGTTGGGGTTTCAGCCTATGGACAGAAACATCCTTCATATGAGTGAGGACGACCAGTCCCCAAGCGAGCCCTGCTCCACCTCCTCCTCCACCTCCTCCTCCTCCTCCTCCTCCAGTCTCTCTGGTTCCTTTGACAAACAAGAAAACGTAGAGGGCAACCCAGACAGGAAAAGTAGTGTTTTTACCGCTCTCCCACATGTGACTGACCTCGTAACGTACATGATCCAAGACATCATCAGTTTCTCTAAAAGTCTCCAGGACTTCCGGTAAATACTTATTCATGTTAAGTCCTTTAGGAGGAACTCATTCACCACTAACCGTATGTCGCACCGATGCCTTACAGGTCTTTAATCATGGAGGACCAAATCGCCCTGTTGAAGGGGGCCACGTTTGAAGTGATGCAGATCCGCTTCAACATGGTGTTCAACGCAGAAAAAGGCATCTGGGAATGTGGCAACATAATATACTGCATAGATGACGCTGTACGAGGTGAGACTACTGACACAAACACAATCCAAAGCATGGTTTAATGTAATTAAAGGTTCATAACTGACTGTTTCTAAATGTACAGAGGAAACATGACAAACAACACTGTAAATATGAATGGTTAGAGATTCTTTCAACATTCATATCTACAAACCTTTGAAACGATTGAATGTATTGTGTTTATGAGAAGTCATATTGACACGTGCAGCACACACCGAGCAACATCATCATTCACTCTGACTGGTGGTTATGACCACCTGTTGAAGGTAAGTTTAACATGCACTCTCTCATTTAGCTCTGTTTGTGGTTGCAGCCAACTTCTAGCTGCTAAATGCTAACTATGATCATCAGCTAGTTGCTAACTGTGTCTCTCGTCTTCAGCGTTTTGCCAAATAGGTGCTAATAAGTGCTGAACAAAAGCCGCAGAGGCTTTAAATGATGGTATCCTGGGGAAAATTGTCATCCGCCAGTCACAACCACAAGAACAAATGGGTGTAAATTTGTATTATTACAGAACACGTGTTTAAGCATATTTTAGATACGCATACAAATCGTTTTTATTTATTTTTTTCTAATGCAAGCTGATGTAACCATGACTTGTGGAAGGGGACGTTCGTAAGTTCATCAGTCTGATAGTTCTTGCAAAAGACAACTATAGCAACAGCACTTCTGGAAGTCCACTGAGCAAATTCGATAAATAACGGGGCTTACTGCTGCATTCAGAACAACTCGACTTGAAAGCAGCGCATGTTTAGTGAGCAAGTTCAAGCTCCACCAGCAAGTAGAGCAGCGGGAGAGAGAACAACAGTAATGCTCCTGAAACACAAGGCATGATTGGCATGTAAGATTTAGATTGAGATTAAGATGTTCCTTTATTGATCCCCCTTGGGAGGGTAATGTGCAGGTAACACAACAGTAGAGACAATAATAGAGAGATATTGGAAAGAATAAAATAATAATTTGTATAAAAAAAAAATTAAAATAAAGATATACAGTAACTTTCCTTGTGTGTACATGATGTGTGTGATATATATATAAAAATGTGCCTGTGCAAATGTGCAATGTGCAGGGTTCCTTAGATAATAAATAACAACAAGAACAAAAAAAAACAATCCGTCTTTGTGACAGTGAAGTGTATGGTTGAGTCCTTAATCAGTGGAGAAAGGAGGTCAAGACTGACATAGGATCCATATTGTGCTATCCTGATCATGACAGGAAATACATGAAAACAGGGAGCCGTAGACTAAACCGACTTCTAACATAAGCATCAGAAAATGATTACATGTCTGTACAGCATGTGTGTGTAGTGTCACTGATCATGGGAAAGTGATTAACGTCCGTCTAGACGGGAGTTCAGTATCGGTCACGTACTGGAATTGGCGACACCAGCATGGGTTTGACTTTTATTGGATCGAAAAAGGAAACAAGTGGCATTTTAATCAAGTCTACAGTGATGTAATTCATTGACAAAATAATGTAAATTGAGTGATGGTTTTAGTTTAAGTGGATCTGGAAATACAAAAGCAGCGATGGAAGTGAGACAGAATATATAAGTGACAGACACGATGTCGAGTCAGAAGCACTGAGGTAGCCTTTGTGCTGTATGCAAGGAATCCATGTGATAGTTGGCACCGTTTGGAAGTAATCCAAACATTCAGTCTCACACGTCAGGTATCTCTGGTTTGCAGACACAACACGGCAGTTTTCCGACCTGTTGAAGGGGCCAATTTGGGGACGTCATCTAACTCGCGTTGGGCTCAGTAAGCCTTCACCTTTCAGCTATGACGTGGGAAAGTACTAATGATTCCCAGTCTGACCGTGTTTGTTGATATTTTGTGAACGGTCAGACGTATAATAAAATATGCGTGCAGCTCTTATCTCATGTACTCAGAGGTGTAACGTGACTCCTAGAGGAGCGCTCTCCAGAATGTTGTCAAACCAGTGTCTGCTCCTTGTTCAAATGAACAAAATGCAGTTGATGTTCCAGCTCCCAGCCTCGTGTTAGCTGCCTTCAGCTGGCACACAGTAGTTTAGTCTCTCAAAATGATTAGGGGATATTAACAATCGGATTGTTATTTGATGATATAATATATTGATTGGCTGTCTGGTGTCTGTCCATAAAATTCGTTTAGGGACACAGGATAATAACAAACAAAAAAAAAGCCTACATTCACACAATACATGGGGCTGCAGACTGCAAAGAGATTTAATAAAATAAATGAATTACTTGTAATAGCAGTCATGGTAAATTTAGCATGATGTAATTTTCCACACTCACCCATTATAGATATAATATGTCAGAATTATGCATTAAAAAGGTCAAAGTACCAAATGTTTCCAACAATGGTGAAACACAAAGAAGTTTACTCAATTGTTCAACTCTATCGGTGCGTTTTTATTAAGTCTCTTGTTGCTATAACTTCAGGTAGAGTCAGAGAGTGAGGAGGGAGGTTGTGTATGAGACAAAATGTAACATGAATAAAACTAGTCATCTTTAATCCCAAAAGGTTAAAAAATCGTCTCTGACCCCCCCCCCCCCAGATCTGAGTAGTTGACCCCATGTTCCGCTCGGCCCTGCCCCCCGACATGATATTAGTATAGTATTTTGAAAGAGACCCCTTGTGGCAGAAATTACATGTTGTGTGTTAAATTCAAATCAATCCTCTTTGGTGTTTTTTGTGTTAATCAAACACTTCCACAATTTCCTCAAGATGTTTCACAATAAAAGCATTGTTGGGTTTGCTGGTGGTGGTTGAGTTGCATTGTGGGTAATGTCATGTAGTGACAAGGATGAAGAGAGCATAGAGTAACAGGGATGCTGATGCATCAGTTATAGTTTTTATTAGTCCGACCACTTCTGCCATGTTACTGACATCGCTCTTCACCTGTGTTTTGTAGCGGGCTTCCAGCCGCTCCTGCTGGAGCCTCTGCTCAAATTCCACCACACACTGCGCAAGCTGGGCCTGCAGGAGGAGGAGTACGTTCTCATGCAAGCCCTGTCATTGTTTTCTCCAGGTAGCAGCAGGACTTCATCAGTTCATCCCAGTCCTTGCTAATCAGTCATTTATGAACACTGTAAATACAACCCAACAAACTGTCTGCATATGTATCCAAATGTAAGATACATTTCCTAAGTTCTCAGGTTCAGGTTTCTTGGGATCAGCATACATTTGTTTTTTATCTGATCTTTAAGATCGTCCAGGTGTGCAGCAACACAGTGTGATTGACAAGCTTCATGAAAACTTGGGGCTGACGCTGAAAACCTGGATTGACTGCAAGAGAACAGGACCAGAAAAACAGTGAGTGAGATACCAAGCGCCTCTCTCAGTCTACTCGGTCTGAAACCTTTCACAGATTGAACCTCCTCTGCTTCCTCTGTGCCTCCAGTTTGCTCTACCCCAAAGTGATGGCCTGTCTCACCGAGATGAGAACAATGACTGAGGAGTACAGCAAACAGGTTCTGCAGATCCAGGACATCGAGCCTGACGTCATCTCTCCCCTCATAATGGAGATAGTCAGTTGAAAAACATTCTACTAACACTGACATCTACGTGGACAGCTCGGGGTCGGCACTTCCGTTATTTGATAGTGATGACCCCCAAACCGAAAACCAGCTCCAAGTATTCTGGTTTAGCCCTTGTAAAAATGCATATAAATACTAAAGAAGCATTCCTGTCATGTAACAGTCTTATCATCCTGAACAGATGAGCTACCTGTACAGTGTGCACATATTGTGTTCCTATGAATGAATGTTGACTTAACGTGAGATTCAAGCGTTTTTGTTACAATGTTGCTCACAGAATTGTAGGAGAACATAAAGCATGTACAGTATTTTCTCAGAGAAAGGAAAGAGTCGTTGACAATCTTTGCTTTTTATATTTGTTACCTCAGGTCGAGGTTTTTTTTTGAAACGGAAATGCTCGCACACTAATTGTAAACAAGGCTGATTAAAATACTCCACAAATTGGGCGTCCCACTAGTTCAGTTGGTAGAGCAGGCGTCCTGGCTGCAGTGTCCTAGGGTCGAGTCAAACCTGTGGCCCAGCTGCATGCCATCCCCCCTCCTCCTCGTACTATTACCCCTCAATGCTGTCCTATCAGTAAAGCCATGAAGAGGCCAAACAATACATAAACTTTTTTTTTTTTTTTAAAACACACCATAATTTGAAGTGTGTGATGGTGCTTCTGGAGTCGTTAACAGCATAGTAGGACAAATGCTGCCCCTCTGTGGTCATACTGAGACAAAGGCCAACAAGGATGCAACACAACTCATCTGTTGCTGCCAAAACTAAAGAAACGGTCCTAATGTTTGAGATATAGGTCAAGAAAATAGGACTTAAAGCTTGGTATACAGGAGCTAAAGCATTAGCAATAAAAGTAAGTTTGATTCTTAAAGGAAGACTATTAAAAAAGGACCAAAAATGAAAAGAATTAAACTTTTGAAAAACATTTTAATGTGCATTTATTAGATTTGATTTGTAAAGACTTATGTATCAGTTTGACTCACAACTGATGTCCCACAAACAGTATTGTATCATTTCCTTTAGGTGTGTTTACAGGTCTTGGGGAGTACTACTGCATATGTGAGTATAATAGTATAAAGCCTTTTGTGGCTCCAGAGGAAGCTAAATGTCATCTGATAAATTGCCTTTAGTGACTCACCGCTTACTCAGTAGCTAATTTGCATTGTGGGTAATGTAGGCGCCAGGTTTTCAAAATGAAGACGAATCGGGGGAAGAAAAAAGATCTCTGGTTCTGCTGTTTCGACTTTGAGTTTTTAATTTGTCCATAATGAGTCGAACAGTGCTATTGGAGAGCAAATGTAGACCAGAGGCCTGCTTTTCACAACCTGGCACCTACATTACCCACAATGCAATTTAGCCACAGAGTGACATCACTGGAGGCAGATTACAGAAATGCATCAGATTTTGTGCAGCTTCCTCTGGAGCCAAGAAAGGCTTCATACTACGTTCTTCACATATGCAGTGGAACTCCCCAAGACCTGTAAACACTTGGTGGAAAATTGTTTACTTTTACCTTTGGTGCCCCCCCTCAGGAGCGAGCCTCTAGTTGTTAGCATTTAGCTCAAAGCACCACTGTGCCTTTAGCCTCACAGAGCTGCTAGCATGGCTGTAGATTCATTCGTGACATCACACAATTACACAGAAGTATAAATGTGTGGACATTTGGAAGAATCAAACGCAAGCAAATATCTACCTAACGATTGCATTGATGTTAAAGCATCGTAATGTAGAAATTGGCATTTTGTGCGATTTGGTGTCCCCCGCAGTTTGTTTCACAGAGTGCAACACCACTGTCGTACATACAAATGCAAGATTTTTAACAGTTTGTCAGACGTAATGTAGGTGCCAACTACAACAAAACATGGGACACTGTACGATCAAACATTTTGAAGCTGTCATTTTAAGCTAAAAAAGTTACATAATGTTGCTTTAACTTTTTCATGTTTTTTTTTTTTTTATCAGTTTACCACAATTTTCCAAAATAATAACGTCCATTTTGATTTTGGCTAAGCACAGAGACAACAGCACACGCACTTGAAGGAAGACAGAGCCGACACAGTGCTTGATCATTTCCAGGCTATCCTACTCTTTATTTAATGCAAATTACAGTACCAGGGAACTATTCCTCAGAGCACGCAGAGGGAATATTTACAGAGGTGCACATTTAGCATACCTTCACAGAACAAAAAAAAAAACAAAACAAAAAACAAACAAACAAAAAAGAACAAATGAAATAAAAATTTCAGTCACAAACAGAGGCATTCAAGTAGTAGTACTGTTATACAGGATGTAGTATTTCATATGATTTTCTCTTTTCTTTAACCCCAGGTAGCATATTTAACGAGTGTATATGCTAGTATAACGCATTGTACTAGCATATGTACTTGCTTGTCTTTTTTTTTGGTAACCTTTTGTGGTGTTTTTATTGAACTGGAGTCCGGGGTAGGGTAAGGTTGTTTTTAAACTGTCTGGTGGTAGCAACACGTTCATGAATGCGAAATTACAGCAAGCAGGAGACAGGAGAGAGGCTACATGACTCGACCCCTTTAGGTGCTACTGAATTCCCCCCGGATATGCAGATGGGAGGAGAGAACAAGCAAAGAGGACAGAGAGACAACGAAATATCCAGAGAGAAGAAGAAGAAGAAGAAGAAGAAGAATAGACAGAATACATCATGACTGCCTCTGAGGATGGCTCATCACAACTACATCTTAGTTTGGCTTTGGTAACAGAACCAACACCGTGAGTAATACAGAAACTGTACTGTATTGTATATATACAGTATACGAGGACTTTTCAACCCCCTGCTGTCATCCACAACACCCCTCAGCCATCCATCCGCCCTCCCCTTACACACTTTATGCCCCTCGAGTCCGTGCCAGGACTGTGGTATACATGTTTGTGCGTGCATGTGTGTGTTTGTCCAAGTTAAAACATCTAAAATAAAACACTTGTCTACTGTATCTTCAGTTTAAGGAAAAATATCCTTACGATTGACAATGTCTGTATATTACACTAAGTGTGCGATGAAAAAAGGGGGCGGAAGAGGTGTGAGTGGAGAAGTGGGTTGGGGGGGGGCTTGAAAATCAAGTGGAAGAGTGTGCTTGTGGGTGCGAATGTGTCGCAGGATAGTAGGACATTCAACAGCACCAAAGGGAGAGCCACAATATTGGGGGGGGTGATGGCGGGGGCTGGGTGTGGGGGGTGTGGGGGGGGGGAACAAGGCGAAGGTGTATGAAAGCAAAGGCACTCCAAACTATAGTTACACTATACATGACTAGTTCTTGTTACAATAATACAGCTGTCATCTACTGTACTGTACAGGTAAGATTGAACATATGGCTGGATAAAGCTCATCATCATCATCATCTACAATATCCATAAACAACATCAGTTTTGCCCTGATTCTTTTTTTTTCTCTTTTTTCTTTTTTTTTTTTAATTTTTTTTGTGTGTTTTACATTTCTTTCCCTACCCTTTGTCATCTTTGTTTTTGCTCATAAACAGTACATGGGTCTGCATATATACATACCTTTGAACACAACATGGAGGAAAAAAAAAAAAAAAATCAACATAACATAAAAAAAAAACAACGTACAAGTCATACAAGTCAGAATTTTGGTGAGGAGCATTTATACTGTATATACAACTTTTTTCTTTTCTTTTTTCTTTTCTTTATCTTAAAATGTAGTGAGTATTCTCTGTAAATAAGACGCTTCGACAGACTGTACCGAGTGGCTCTACGTGCGGCAGGTGGAGGAGAGAGAAAAAAGAATGCTTAGGGCTAACACTTCAGTCAGTGGTCACAAAAGCGTGAAGCGGTCCGCCGGGAGGAGACCGCCGTCGGGAGGACTTCTCGAGGGAAGAGAAAAGTGTTTAGGAAAATCTTGAAATTCTTCACGGAGACGGAGCGAGGAAGAGGAAGAACTAGATGTTTGTCTAGACACTGCACTGCCACAGCAACACTGTTACAGACAGGGTCGGTACAAAGATGGGGAATAGAGTGTTACCCTAAAATCCATCTACAGCCTTAAAAAAGATGACACAGGAGAACAGGGAAGAGACTGCTGGAATATTACAACACTCCAGCAACAGAAAGAAACGAAACACCACCTTAGCTAAATCTATTGTCTTTAGGCAGCAGCAAATATTGCCACTCCTCTGCCAGATATGAGCTCACCATAAATGATTTCTGAACCATTGTAGTTAATATACATATATCTATATATACTTTTTATACATAAGGAAAAGTAATATATAAACTGTGTATGTATGCATGTTTGTTTTTGTATTGTATGTATATATTATACAAGCACACAGGACCAGATACATGTCACATCCATCGCACATGGCAATCCAAAAAACATCTGCCCAGGAGTACAAAACCAGAAAAATTAAAATAAAATTAAAAACAAGGTCGAGTAAAACAGTTTGCTAACCATTTAAAAACAACCCCGGGAAAAAAAAAAAAAAAGAAAAAAAAAAGAAACAACCTGTCCAAATGTTACCTCCCCTTTGCAAGTGGACTGCTTCTTTCCACATACATCAGGATCTTCATGCATCCATGTGTGTGAGGATGTGTGTTGATGAGTGTGTATGTGTGTATACCCGTGCGCGAGCCTCATGCCTTGTCTGCGGAAGTGGGAGGTGAGAAGTGAGAGGGTGGGAGTGACCCCCGGGTGATCCTAACCATACTCAGGCCATGCACTACAGAAGGAACCAAAGGAGAGAGAGAGAGAGAGGGTTGGGGAGGG
The DNA here is from genome assembly GCF_900880675.1 of Sparus aurata. Classification (NCBI taxonomy): domain Eukaryota; kingdom Metazoa; phylum Chordata; class Actinopteri; order Spariformes; family Sparidae; genus Sparus; species Sparus aurata. The sequence continues at coordinate 16,034,866 of NC_044195.1, forward strand.
CAGGGGTCGAAGGATGAGGTTGCAGAAAAATGGATCAATGTGAGGGAGGACAGAGGGGGGAGAGGGCCAAGGGGAACAGCTTAGGACTTTTTCTACAGATTGTCCTCTTACAAACATTAGCAGGCTAGCATTGTGTATACATGTACAGTGTACTTTTATCAACAGTACAGTCGACGACACCTCTGGCCCCGCGCTTCGCTTCTCCACCGTTGAAAGGGCACGGAGAGATGTCTTTGACAGAGGATGGAAAAGAGTTCAAACAGCTGGATGAGGGGCCAGTCGGGGGATAAAAGAGGCAGATCGGGGATGCTTGGTTTGTGGTCATGGCATGGGGCTGTTGGCTAGCTGTTGAACCCGGACTGCGTCGGCATCGCTCCGCTGCTGTCAGGGAGGAGAGCAGAGCAGAGCAGTGCTGAGCGGAGCGGAGCTCACCCCCCCGGCCGGGGCAATGGAGAGGCCGTGGGCTGGGGCTGAGACCGGGGCAGGGCGGGTGGTCTGTGGGCTCAGGAGGTGGAGTTGGAGGCCGAGGCAGAGGCGGTGGTGGTGCTGGGGCCTCGCTCTGTGCTGCTTCCATCTATGGACAGGAAGAGGAGATATTTACAGTACTTGTACTGGGTTTGTTCGGAAATTGGGGCTTTTCAGAATATACACCAACTCCTCATTAAAATCTACAGAACATGAAATAAATGTATTGTCCATTCAAGGTGGACACCATGTTTCATAAGGGATGCACCATATGGATTTTTTTTCAGCAGGTTCAGATAAGAGAATATCGTATTGGTCAGCCATGAAAAGCAGGTAATATTCAAAGGTGCAATAATATGCAATATGTAAGAATTTTGCTACCTTTGGGATTCATACTCAAAACAAATAGGGGACAGCATATCACTAGAGTAACTGCTAGTAAATGTAGCTGCCTTTAGCCAGTTAGTTCAGTTAGCCATGCAGCTAGTGGTACGGACAGGAAGCTTGGAGAACTAGGTAAGCAAATGTGTTTATAACGATAGCACAGACGTTTTGGACCAGGACAGGCTGGGGTTAGCTAGTCAGAATGAAAGCTTCAGTAGATACCTCTGCAACATATACATACACATAAACATGTCATAACATCAAAACTGTTGTTTTTTTATGTTCTGTTGATATTTTGTTGATTTTTGTTGAAGGTTTACAACTAAAATCTTATATATTGCGTATTTAAAAGAAGTTCCCACCTTGAAGTTAATGCACACTTGGAGTAAAAAAGACTTGTGTGAAAGACTTGTAAGGCGATGGATGATTTTATATTCCATACTGTAGCTGGAAAAGGATTTATTGTGTTAAACTAGACTTTTTCCCTCCTCTCTGGACCCTTGTGGAACACCAGTTGTCTTTCTCTGAAACTGTAAAAATGTCTCTCTTTCCACTTTGCTTATTGGTAGATCGCAGACCAACAAAGTCGTGCATCCCTATTTTACAGGTTAGCAGCAACAGAAGTCACAACCAGTACCTCTAACAAAGCATTAAGTCTCACAAGAAACGAGCTGTCTGATGGAGTAAGAGGCTTCTAACCTGTGGTGGCAGAGGCGTTGGTTGGGGTGGAGGCAGCGGCCTGGCTGCGGGCGTGTGCAGGTATGAGTATGGAGGCCAAAGAGGGATTACTGGATAACTCTGAAAGGAAAAAGGACAGGTGAGCAGGTCGTCTGGATGAACTCCTGGATGAATTTTCTGGAGGTGATATGCACTAATAATGGTCGGGGATCATTTCTTCTTTTATGTTTTGGGGGACACTCGTGTGCGTACGTACCCTGGGTGGTGAAATTGAACAGCGAGGGCTTCTCTCTCCCATTGGGCAGTTTGACGTTGGGGTCGCGCAGCTCGTCGAAGAAGGAGTGTGCACAGGCCTCTAGAGGGGTGAGACGGGCCGTGGGTGTGTACTCCAGCAGGCGGGAGCACAGAGCGATGGCCTCTGGAGGCGTACGCGGCCGGAACACCTGAGCGCCAGTCAGAGACAAGGATAGACGTCACAACAGTGATCATACGAAGTCTAATCTCAAATATTGTAAAACAAATAAGACATTCAACTGTTGATAACACACACACACAAATACACACAAACAAAATGAACTCATGTCCTCCAAATTATCTGTGGTATGTTTTATGATGTGATTGAATGTCTTTGATCGCTGCATCAGTAAACATAGATGGTGACTGAATGTAGTCGCAGAGAGCGGCCACAGCAGGGCGCTCGAGAGGCCGGCAGGAGGCCCTGCTGATTGGATGACTCTGTTATCCAATGCAAGAGCTATGACTGCTGAGGGGAGGCCAGGAAGTCAGAATGCCCTTTCACCATTTCCCACCTGTTTTATTTTCTAATATGACTTCAAACATGCACTAAGGACAGAGTGGAGAACTTGTGCGACATACATTGATCAGGTTGACCTGAACTTTGTTTTTAAACTGTCCATAATAAGTCCAGCAGTGTCAGACCATTGGACTGCTTTTCAACCTGGCGCCTGATTACCCACAATGCAACTTAGCCACTGATCGACATCAGGCGATTTATCAGATTACATGCAGCTTCCTTCTGGGTCACAAAAAAGACTTTAAACTCAGTTGGTTACCCTTTTACAGCTGGTAAAAAGCATTATCCAAGATAAATGTGGAGTAATGATATGTATTTATCCTTATCTGCATTTAAATTCATTCTGAAATGTAAAAAATGCATATAACATGCATACATATGTACCAGTCTGAGCTTTTTAGACATTTTCAAACAATGGGTTCTGACAAGGTTTTAAAGCACTTATAATTTGTCCACAGGCGATGTAAATCTGATACTATCAACAACCTTAATGTGACGGCTGCTATGCTTGCATTCTCAGGCTGTTCAAAAAGGAGTGCGAACACCTTTGACGAGAACACAAAGCAGCCATACTAGCATGTGTAAACACTGGCAAGCTCAGAAAGCTTCACGAGCAACAGAGAAAACAGAAACGGCTAGAAAGTTTTATGACAAAAGTCTTTATCCTTTAGCCGTTCTTTGCATGACTTATTGTTGACAGGGACTTAAAAGCTCAGAGCATGTGTGGGGATGTGTACATCTCTGTTGGGTGGATGTGCTGAGGTTGGATGGCTGTGGAGGAGCATGTTAACAACACAAGCTTGGAGACGAGATAATGCATGGGTGGATCTTAAAGAAGTAAAAGGGCTGTTGTACCTGTTGACTCACCTTAGTCCAAGGGTGTGCCTTGATCTGAGGGAATTTGAACTCGGTGTAGTTGGGGTTCATCTCACGGATCTGCTCTCGGGTCGGGGTGCCGAGGACCTGGGAGGAGCAGGATGGAAGAACAAGACGGGACATTACGTCTTATAACTTGAATTCCTATTTATTTGTGGGAAAAGACTTCAACACCCAGCGGCTCATTACCTTGATAATTTCAACCAGCTGATCCACTCCACTGTCACCGGGGAAGATTGGCTGACCTAGCAACAGCTCTGCCAGCACGCAGCCGGCTGACCACACATCTAAAAAGGACCAGGCAGGTCACCAAAAGGAAAAAGAAGTCAGACGCAAGAAAAACAGTGGCAGCGATGACCCTTTCACAATCAAATAATCACAAGTAACATGATGAGTAGCTGTGGTTAAGCTTATAAAAGGTTAAATGTTGACTGTGACAGCTGCAGTCGACCTACCTATGCTGGAAGTGTAGTCAGTCGCGCCAAAGATTAGCTCAGGGGCTCGATAGTAGCGAGAGCATATGTAGGACACGTTAGGCTCTCCGCGGACCAGCTGCTTAGCACTGCACGCAAAATAAAAACATTGAATTAATAACGTCACCATCATGGAAGGAAAATCTGAAACACAAACTACTGCCAACTTCTTAAAAATTCACTGGGTAATCACTCCAGTTTTTGTCTTGTGACCGTAATAGAGTTGAAACGCGTCAGTCCTAAACTAAAAAGAAATAGCTAAAATATCGACAAAATAAGCTTCTTCATTGTCTTGCTGAGTGCTAGATGAGAAAATAAATACCACCCTCATGTCTGTACACTTAATATAAAGCTACCACTAAGAGAGCATTAGCATAGCTTAGCATAAAGACTGAAAACAGAGGGAAACAGTTAGCCTGGCTTGGTCCAAAAAGTAAAGAAATCTGCCTACCAGCACCTCTAAATCTCACTAATTGACACGTAATAGCTTGTTTGCGTAATATCTACAGAAACCTAAATGTAAAATCAACATGTTGTAGTATCAAATTTCCCCAACATGTAAAGCCATTTCAACATGCCGGGAAAAACTGGACCCCTGCTGTCAAAACTTGATAAAACACAACCTTCGTGTCTCACCTGCCAAAGTCACAGAGCTTGAGCACGGCGGTTTCTGGATCCAGCAGCAGATTCTGTGGCTTGATGTCCCGATGACAGATCCCGAACGAATGGATGTATGCCAGGCTCCTAAACAGCTGGTACATGTACAACTGCACACAGAAAAACACGCACACGTTATCAAAAAGCTACACAAAACAGCAAGCTCAGCTCTCATTACAGGCGCTTAGTCTGGAAGCAGCCACTCAAGAATCAAACACATAATATTTTAACAACACACTCCAGAAGCTTGTTTAAAAGGCCCTGGAGAGATAAAGTGCAAAATGTTTTTTGCAGCCTCCGTCTGCACTCAGATTCAGACAGAAACTGGTGATTTTGGTGGAGTGTGCATGTAGACAAAATAGATTATTTTGTTCTTAAAGCATGATTGTGTGTTTAGCAACCAGTCACCGCTATTAAACCAACACAGAATTCAAAATAAAAGCATGTGACATTTTATTCAATCCGGGCATTCTCTAAGCATCTCAGTAAGAGTCATTATCATCTTGTAATAAAAAATGCTTTTGTCAGCCAATATGTGGAACATCTCCTGTGTTGATGAATATTTATATTATTGGTGCGTGTAGTTCAAAAGGTTACTGTGAGTGTTTCTTCCGCTCTGAGGAACCGACAATGTGCAATGACTTTTTTTTTTCTCGCCATTGCAAATTATTCTCATGTGTCTCACATTTGTTAATATATGGCATAGTTTAGATAAAACATATTTAAAATTACACTTTATTATACTTTTACTTAAAATTTCAAAATGTGATCTTTTTTTATAAATATTCACAGAATTATCTTTTTTCTACTTTAGTGTAAAGACATCATTCAGACAAAAAGCATTTAGACGCACCAAAACTTAAGACATTTTCGTGTCTCTCTACTTAAATGTTGTTGGTGCTTTAATAGGATGTTGAAGATGTATTGTGGGGGAGCATTTGTCAAGCCTTGATCATAAAATGGAGCTCACAATTCTCGCCATGATGGTCACACACACACACACACACACACACACACACACACACACTTCAATACCTTGACATAAACCATGGGCAGAGTCTGTTTGGCTCGGCTGTAGTGTCTGGCCACTCTGTAGACAGTCTCAGGAACGTAATCCAGAACCAAATTCAGATACACTTCATCTTTCTGTTGGAGAGAAGCAAAAACAAAAGAAAATCAAGGTCACATATGCGCACACAGAAAATCAGTGACCCTTACAAAACATTTGAGCACAACTAGAACATCCCTGCAAACTGAAATGATAACAATCCTAAAAAAAATCGTTTTTTTTTTTAATCGACCTACATATGCAGCTGCTCAATATGTCAATATGTATGTGGCGTGTCTATCCCTAATGAAAGACGCCGTTTCAGGGCTGATGTAACTGATTGAGTTTTTGCAGTGTAACTGGGGATCCATTGTATAGGACTCTTCCCCTGAGGGCAGGAAACACACAACGAATGCGTCATAACTGCTTCTACTCAAGCAGCGGCCGCAGACAATGATATCATTTCCTCATTTCCTGGTTGGACGAGGCCTGTGCTGGAGGGCGGGCTAATGCACGTTTTCACTCTGGAGCACACTGACCCCGAAAGGATGCTATATCTGAGGCTTCCCCACCCAGTTATTCTAGGACTTCCTTTTTCCTTTGATTCTGAGCACAGTTAGCGAGCACTGAGTCATCGGGGTGTTTTCTTGTGAATCCATTGTTTTGGGGCCCATAAGTCGCAACTGCAAATCACACTCGTGGCTCCTAACTCATTACTCACATACTTATTCATGCATTCACAGCTAGCCTGTCTGTCCCTGGTGGTTTGTGAGGTAGAACAGCTCAGTCTTCAGAAGAGGCTTTGGCCTGATTAAAGGGTTGGGCGGTGAAAGAGCAACAGGCTGGAGCCGTGGAGTTTGTTTGGGCTGATTTGATCACCAGAATCAGTGCTTTTCTCTCATCAGCATGTAAAGCAGCAATACACAACTGTCTGGAGAAAGATAGTTGATGGTTCCCATCGTCAAAAACTGACCCTTCTTTGGGCTGGTGATGTACCCGAGCCATCAACCCAAACTCAACTTCTCACTCCAGTTTTAGCGTTAAAGGATAAATTCAGCCAAAAACAGAAGATTATCTAGTCATGTCTTCTCTAGTCATGATCTACTCACCCCCATAATAATGGCAAGTTGGGGGAAGGTCTGTAGTCCACAAAACATTTCTGAACAGAAAAACAGTGTTGATTTGATCTAAAAAGACGTTCTTTACACCCTCGACACACAGTTCTTGAGTGCATCATAATGAGGACAACATTATTAAGTTAACATTAAGTACAGTTGCATTTAAAAAAGGGCCATGTTTTTAAAACAGCAGGTCACTGTAGTTTTTGCTTGACTAGCAGGATTCAAGCCACATTTGTTGGAGTCTGTTTTTTAACTGTTGATGATGAACATTTGGTGTGCTGGTGAGTAATTACAGCAGCACAGCAGTGTACTGTACTGACCCAAATTAAACTGCAGACACCACGTTGACTATAATGAATGAGCATGTCACAAAGTACAAAGGTTTGGCTCATTGATGCGTTTTCATCTGCTGTGGACAACAATGGCAATTTAGGGTTTGGGTTGGGATTTGGATTAACAGCAAATACTTGATGACTTGCTGGCAAATATAAAACATCTCCAGGTTTATACTTTAAGGTTTCAATCATTACCTGCACAACTGTCCAGAAACAGCTCACCTACACCGTTTTAAATGTGCCTTTTCATGCACGATTTCTTTTTTTTTTTTTGTTTCACTTCTGTAGGTCCAACATGAGGAATGCATCTGCCATCACTGGTTAAAGCTAATGGCATGTTTTGAATCACCATGTAGCCAAATATCTGGATTTGCATCATACTGCCACACAGAAAACATATCTGAAGCTTGAATTGTTTTGTGCTCACTAAATGTCTGAGAGGTGGCCATCACCAGCTGGGGAAGTCAACCCACAGTGCCTCATATAAAAGTGTCAGTGACATAAGCCTGTGAGACATACTGCCTTCTGGTGATATGGCGCTGCTTCCGACTTAAATTATATTGTTGTCTTGCTTCAATCTAGTCTGGGAGTGTCCTTCTTCCTCCTCTCCGCCAATTGTCAGCAGTCCGCCCAACATGCAGCTGAGGCAGCGGACAGAGCTGCAGGTCTGCAGAGCACAATGAGTGAGCCGCCCCACGTGAAGAGCTCCCAGACAGACTGTGTCGTACGCTTCTGTCTGCTGAATACCCTGCTTTGTACCAACTGCTCGCTCCCACTCCATTAGAACCATATACGGTGACTGAGTGAAACACAGGGCTGAGAGGACCGCAAGGCCGGCTGAACACAAACGGGTGCTGATATCAGCGACGATGAGCAACATTTCCTCGAGCAGCTCTCAGACACAGGTAGCCTTGTTTATACACGCACACACACACACACCCAACCCTGCGCCTGCGTGCACACCCATTCTTCTTCCACCAGCAGAACACCCATTGATAATATTTCTGACGACTACAGGGCCCACTCCTCCTCCTGCTAGCACCACCAAAGCTATATTTAGCCTAGCAACAGCGATGACTCACTTCCTGCCTCAACACAAAGCCACTTCCTTGGCTTGTTCCCAGATGGTCTGATTTGCTCACTCCAGGCTAAATAATTCAGCCTCTGATTGGCTGGGAAAACGGCTCATACCTGATCATATGGCTCGATTATCCGTCAATCACTGTGAGACAGAGGGGGATTGGTGGGTTCTGTGCAGCATGTACGTCAGTTTCCACAAGTGTAGCTTATATTAGCATGAGTGTTTGTGTTTCCTGGTCATGTGCCCCCTGTTGAGTATACTCAATCATGCACCACACATTACATGAGTCAGCAGTTGACGTGATGCATATGTAAATCCGTGTGATTAGAGAAACGTACATGAACAGTTGGTGTTAATGAATCTGTGACATCCAGAAACAGTCTGAGGCACAGAAAGAGGTGAATGAATTATCCCCGGCACATTTCTAATCATGACACCGATGAGTAAATATGTGCAGGGGCCACAGCAAGACATGTGTCGACATCGGCTTTGCCATAAACTAGCACTTGTTTCTCACTGGTTTATGGCAGCCCCTGTAGCTCCTCCACAACAGAGCCCATCCCTCAGGAGCAACGCTGTCTGTCTGTAAACATCTGTGTATATGTGTGTGGATGTGTTTGAGTACTGGCCTCTGAGGAGCTACACTGGGATGGCCGGGACAAGATTAACCTCCTGAAGGGCCTCGTGACAGAAATAAGCTGTAGTCGGCACTGTAATGTCACTTTTACCCCTTCGATCTGTGCATTATCATGTAGCCAATCATATTTTCAAGTGACCATTACATATAGCACAATAAGCAGACCATAAATGAAAGCTTCAGAAACCATAAATGAGAGCCACAGAAACCGACCAGTACAACTAATCTGGTATATCATTCTCCCCCAGGCAGGCAAGCATACCAGCTTATAAAGTGTCTCTCGCATCACTTGCAACACGACACACATCAACTTCAAATCCAGAGTGGTGAGGCAGAATCTAGGCTGCTGGCAGAGCGACAGGGATGACAACTTTACAAGAACAACCGTCTGTGAACAGTCACGCTGAGACAAACTGTCTACACCGCGACTTCACAGCAAATTGTTTAGTGAGAGATGATGAACCCTGGTGATGGAGAGCTGCATCACCAGCGTACACCGTTACCAAAGCAGCCCATGTTGGTGATGTCTGGACACATATATCTGATCTGATCAACTGCAAGTAAAGGTGGGGACAGTCTGTAAAGGTTGTTCAGAGGTGCTCTACGTAGTTTTGGGTAAGACATTTTAAACAGAAGAGAAAGATCTTCATTGACTGATCTTTTTACGCTTCAAGTAACCAAATAAATATTCTCTTTTAATTTCCAAGACTGAATAATCTGAACAAACTATTTGACCTTTAAGGACAACACAATTTCACACCGTTTTACTTTGTTTATATTTGGTGGACCCTGCCACCTTTCTAGCTCCGAAAAGTATATTTTGGGGACCTTATCCTCTGAGAAAAAGGCTTGTTCATTCAGTTATTGATTGATTATTTTGCAGAGCTTTATCTACAACAGTAGTGCAATACCAGCATAGGTGGATTTGGAATGATTATCTATCTGCTGGCTGTGTGTCAAAATCAAGTCTGATCAAAAGATTTCACTTTTTATCATTAATCAAATTACCTCACAATACAGTTCCAACATCGAGGACATAAGGGGGCTGATGGCGGACCAAACAACAGTATCTTGCCCTCAAGGCCTCCAAGTAGATTAATCCTGCCATGTCTCATGATGGATTTATGTTTTATTCTGTAACAACCGAAAACTGTTACACATTTTGTATGTTTGTATGTTAGAGAATCAAGTGTAGGTACTGTGTTTGTTTGTGCACGCACGCACAGACACACACACACACACACACACACACACACACACACACACACACACACACACACAGCGGTGTCAGCTGAACGTCTCACATGCACTATCTTTGCGACTGCATATTCTTAGGAGGTAAAAGTCAAACCGCTATTTGCTACCCGCCCACGCTGTTTGGACCTGTGGCCTTCTGTTTGAACAGCATTATACAAGTGGTTAAAGGGTAAAAGCGTACACACACTGTGTGTGTCGTGCACGCCACATGCCAGCAGTTACATAAGACTACCTGTGCACATGCTGATGGCTGCAGCAGCAGCGGTCCTGGAATGGCTCACAGCTGCACCCATCAAGACGGCTCTTCCGCACACCTAACCTGACTTCATCTCATCTCAGTTCTTCTGTTAGTTTCTTTCATCTATCCATACATCAACATGTCTACAACTTTCGAGAGCTCCCTATACAGGTGACATTACCTTTTGCCTACTTTACTAGCCTTCTTTATCCTCACTCGGAGCTCTGTGGGTAGTAAATCCCCACACCAACAACATGGTGCCAGTCTCCATAATTAGCCTGGAGTGAGACGGTGAGGTGGAAGAGGAGGAAGGGAGGGAGGGGGAAATGGAACCCAGTGGGTGGGGGGGTATAAAGATGTAAAGCGATAAAAGCTACAAACAAAATTCGTGGATTATCAAAACAACAAAATCCTGCGATTGCACAAGTTGGCGAGGTGTGGGCTAACTTCTGTGACAAGTGTGTCAGTATACCAAGAATTAGCCGTGATTCCCAGAGGTCAGTGAGCACATGGCACGAGGTGAGGGGTGGCAACCCGGTGGAGCTTACAGCACAGAGGGGAGGGCTCGAGTGAGTCTATAATTAACTCGATACCCTCTGGTCGGGCAAATAGGGGCCCAACCACCCACCCACACTCACCTCTCCCTTATAATCCCCCCACAGCTTTCCTTAGCCTCAGTAAGTGTGCAGCATGGAAGCATTCCTCACTGCGGCGTCATGGGTATGGTCCCGACAGAGCGTGTGTGCCAGGTTCATACGCGTCTATATTTGACACATGGAGCTCTGCCTGTTTGTCAGCTAGTTGAATGACATAGTCCAGCCTTGTAGTCTCCAGGGGATCTCCGACGGTTGACTGAGTAGGACAGCGAGGCCAAACCATATTCAGAAACAGGGACTTCCCTGTTTCCATGTACTCTTTGTACTTATGAATTCATGAAGGGGCCATTGGGATGACATGGGAGTTGGCGCGGCTGACAGACAGGCAACATAATAAATGAAGTAAAATATATCTAACAGAGTGAATTAAACTGTTAATGTGGTGATTATTAGTCTTGAAATTGGGAGCCTAACTATTTTACTACTCTGATTGAAGCCAAGAGTTCGGTCATTGAAACACACAGCAAATCCTTTGAACCTATGAGGTGGTCCTCAAGATGAACGAGTGGCTACTTAAAAGAAAGATTCTCCAAGCACTCTTAGGCAGAGCACAGAATCTTTTTTTGAAACATTTTCTGCCCCTTTTCAGACAAGCAAGAAAGGTTACATGAATTTAGCACTACTTAAACAACAGAAACTGTTGTATGTCAAAGAATGGGCTCATCGCTTAGAGTTGAATATATAGACCGAATCACAGTGACAACTACAGTCACGTCCGGGTGACAACTTGCATTTGATTTGCACTTGTTTTGCATTTCTGTTGTCCTTTTCAGCCGTATCTGTACGTTTCTGCGGTTTATTTTATGTACTGTGTTGCTTTGCTAGCGTCTTTGATATCTAACCAATGGTGACAACTCTGACTAACGTCTGTTTTGTGGTAAGCTGTAAACTGTTATTTTCTAACCTGTTGGCCCAACATGTAAACCGGGTCTCCAACAAAACTGTGTTTCCTTTCTGAACCACAATACGAGCAGGCAGTTTCACGTTTTCGGGTCAAAAATAATCCTCGATTTCCGTGCATCCTCCTAATCCATTCTCTCACCCATTATCTAATCTTTCACTCCTTGTTTTTTTTTTTTTTGCTTCCAATCAGCGCACAACCATCTTGGACTGTGTCATTCCCATGCCTTCTCTTACATGTTTGATCGTGTAATGTGTGACCCCTGTCCCTGATCAGTCAGCTGAAAGCTGTGTAGTGTGGACAGCACAACAACCCTCATGACTTTGTACATCATGTAGTGTGGCCAAAGCACAAGGCTACTAATGTACAGTATAGTCGGGAGTGTGGCATTAAGACATGATTCGTACGTGGAAAACGTCTGACAAGCACATGAAGAATAAGAAGCAGCACACGCAGCCAACTGACCTTGTCTCCACTGGAGTAGAAGAAGTAGCGCAGGCGGACTATGTTGCAGTGGTCCAACTTCCTCATGATCTGCAGCTCACGGTTCTGAACAAAACACAGACAAAAGGGACACATTATATATTAGTTGCACATCACATCTATGAGTCTTTGGAGATCTTAAAAGCACAATTAGGGAGCGTTTACGCATAGTCATTTGTGTTATATGTGACAAGCTTGGATCATCATGTGGACAAACAGAATAGTGCTTAGAGTGGCTCAATGTCTGTGGCCTATGACAAGAAAACACAATCCAACAGTCATCTTGTTGTCGGCCACGTCACTGTCACAATGTGCTCGATGTGCCAGTTTGTCAGGAATCAACATTTGAGAAACTGATGTGGTAGCAGCAAAAGAATTCTAATAAACAGAAAAAAACAGCCATTCATTCATTCACTGAAAGACAAATCCCACGGGCTGAAACATGATGACACAGTTATAAATGCTGAGGGTCATGTTGCCTGTTCCCATCAAAGTAGGGCAGCAACTAACGATTATTTACGCTGTCGATTAGTCAATCAATAACGGTTTTGATGGATCGTTTAGTTGTTTGGTCTATAAAATGTCAAGAAAATGGTATTAAAAAAAAAAAAGTCCCCAAATATCTGGTTGTGTCCAGTACATGAAGATATTCAGTTCACAGTCATAGAGAAGAAAATAAACCAGAAGATATTCACATCCAAAGAGCCAGAATCAGAGAATTTTCACTTTTATTTTCTTGTACAAACCACCCCCCCCCCCCCCCCCCCCCCCCCTACTGACTGCATGCCAATATTCTGAACAGGAGATGTATTACAGTAAATTTGGTTTGTGATAAATCCTTGTTTTTCACTCATTTCACAGATTTCCATAAATGGAAATAACTATCAGCATAATACGCCTGCTAACAATTTAAGGTTTTTCATATTTGGTATTTTGGATAATCCATTTCTGTGAATGGAAAATTTAATGTGGTGCAGATTAGAAATGATGAATAGAACCAGAATGAGCTTGCAGCCTACATTTATTAAAACATTTGCAGCTGTGCATTTCAACTGACCTGCCAACAACTCAAAGTGGGGCACAGCGTGCAGGTTTCTGAGTAGAAAAGAGTCGACTGTGGGACAAGCGATCGACCGTCTGATCGCAGAGCTGACAATGATCTAATCCACTATCTGACTGGCATTTTGTGCAAACACAGGCTGCAGGTTTGATTTAAAAGAACAGCACACAGGTCAGCAGTGTACCGATTAACAATGTTTGTTCAACATAAGAACTTCTGTTGCCTTCACTGAAAAAATTCACAAAATTCCTAGTGTTTATACTTTCACGTCCAACAATGTATAATTAGATGCACTAATCCTCCGATGTCCGAGCATATAAAAGAGACTGGCAGAGGAAGGCTGTTCATTTAAAACACAGCTCCAGATTTCAACCACACATGAAAAACAGTTTGCAAATTAGTACCTATGTCCAGTGTGTAGGATTTACTGGCATCCTGCAATGAGGATGCAACTAACCAACCACCCTTCGTCTAACCCTCCCCCCTACAATGGCCCCTAAAAAAGGGGAACAAAAAGGGAAAGGTCTTCTGTAGAGCCAGTGGTTGTTTGGTTTGTCCATTCTGGGCTACTGTAGAACCATGGCGATGCAGCATGGTGGACTCATGGAGCCTCATTCTCATTCGCAGGTAACCAAAACACAGTGTTTCTTAGTTTGAGATGAAAATACACTTGTGAAAACACGACTATGAATATTATACTAGAGCACAACGATGCTTAATTTTTGGGGCAGATACAGATACTGGGAAGTAAAAAACTCAAACATCGATATATCGGCCAAGTTTTCATATTTGTGCATTTTCAGCGAGCGTCTATGCCAATATCGAAATATCTGTCATTGGTTGGGCTCTTTATTATACCACATTTCTGCCCTAAATCCTACCTAGTAGATCCTTTAAGTTATATGACTAGTTATGTTGTGCTGTGACAGTTATTACATTACACATATACATTACTAACGCTTCTTTTATTGCTTGATTAATTTAGAACGGAAATGATTAGTTGACGGGGTGAAAATTCTTTATCAAATGAAATTAATTGTTATTTTCAGTACTAAAACAAAAAGTCCAAGCTAGGAGTCTATCGTGATATATTTCCATAGCCTGTTCTCCGTATCTGTCAAAACCCTAAAGATCGAATATCTTAAAATCACACAAGATTACCAAAACTAGTCTGCTAACCTGCTAGCGGACTGTGTGAATACGGTGGACAACGACAGTGAAAAACTGTGTTGGCTGGCTGATGAGATCTGCTGTTATGTGGGTCAGTGCCACGCTTGCTGGCGCAGGGAGATATGCTGCTGTCCTTCCACACTTTTCTGCCACTTTATGAGGATTTAATCCCCTCCCATTCATTTTTTAAACAGAGCAGAGTGAGCCGTCTGTCCACGAAACAGGACCTCGTCATCACAGCAGCAGCATCTTGTAGCTCAGCAGCCTTGTGGAGACAATTCCCCCAGCCTAATTCGCTTAGAGGCAAACGCTAATGGTTCCCACAGTCCTCCCCCCTGCTTTTTCACCCTTTACACAACAACTACCAACACATACACACACATACACACACACACACACACACACACACACATACATACATACAACCCCCACATCTTGAGTGACATCATAGCGTGTGGGTCACAAACCAGCCATCGAACCATCATGCACTGCAGGCAACGCCCTCGTCTTCTTGCAGTGGCTTAGTGGGAGTGTTTGCGGGTCTGTGTGTGTGCGTGTGTGTGTGTGTTGTTATGTGTGAGAAAGATGGTACCATATGGAGGAGGAGCAGACAGGCTGTTCAGTGAAGCCCTGCCCAGCTCCAGTTATACTGCAGTCCTTCCTGCTGACCTGTCATCCTCCAGTGTGTCAGAAGCCCAGCCAGCAGAGACAGAGAGAGACAGATGGAGAGGAAACGAGAGAGCGAGAGAGAATACCTCAATGGTAGGCTGCTACCGTAGAAGTGCTGCACCTTCGTGGTGCTGATGTATACCGTCAGACAAAACCACATCCAGTTTCCAAAAAGATTAAGAGCATCGAGCAGTCACATAACGCCCACGCGTCACAGTTTACTGCTTAGGATTCAGCTGATGAATTATACTGAATGCAGACATTGGCTCAAAATTGGAGGATGACAAAAGTATTATCTATATATAGAGATTTTTTAACAAATACCAGAAAAAGACCAAACCAACTATGCGTTAGGCCTGGTCACTCCAGAAAAACATTTCTGTGATTCTAGAGGCTTGGTAAACGTAGAGACTCCTCTCCAGAGATAGTTGGTTAGCCAGCAGCTAACAAACTAGCCTTTCGGGAACATGCGAGCACCTTTAAGACAAAGAGCTCCTTTAAATTTTCTCTGTACTGGCCGTTTATCTCCCTCTGGCTTTATGTTTTCACCCTATTGAAGGGGAGGAAAAGCTCTCAGTCCTTTACCATGTTTCTGACTCCCAGTTAGCATGTTTGTGAGCTCAGTCGCTAACAGGACAGTGAGTTTAGCTCACATAATTTATTTGAAAGACGTACCTGTATGATCAACTCTTGTTTAATGGAATGCAGTAAACCAAGTCTCATGTGTTCGCAAGTCTGTCTGGTCCGACTGATGACATAATTCTTTGAAAACATTTTTGAAATGCAAGTCCTTTTACCTCTCATCCAAGAGGCTTCTTAAGTTCCGACCTGAAGAAGCCGCTTAGATGAGGTGAACCATCTTCAAGAGACTGAGAGTTGCCTACGATAGAGAATTACCATGACCTGGATGACTGAGAACCTTCATCAACCTAAGCTAATACATGCAAATAGAGCATTAAGTGGGAGCTATGTTCAGTTGCAGATTTATGGACATTTTGGCGTGACTGACTACAAAGAAACTACATGTTCGTCTTCAATGTAGACAATATTTCCAAGTCAGATAAATCAACGCATTGTTTCCGCCTTTTCATTGGATTTGTTGACAGTAAGGGTAGTAGAAGTAGAAAATCGCCAGACTTGGCCATTAACAAATTTGTGTAAGCTTCACTACCACCAGACATGCTCTCATTCTGTGTGTGTGTGTGTGTGTGTGTGTGTGTGTGTGTGTGTGTGTGTGTGTGTTGGTTTTAATGCAAGCATCCATTATCCAATAGGCTGATATGTGATCCCTCTGATGGGAATGGAGGAGGACCTATCCCATAATGCACCGGGAGCGGCTTGTAAGCCCACCAAGACTGTCTCACACATTCATCAGCTGCACCCTCACACAGAGCCGACTCACATGATTACCCTATTTGACTCTCTCTCTGTGTGTGTGTGTGTGCGTGTTTGTGTGTGTGTGTGCATGCCTGTACGTGTGATAAAGCAGTCACACATGTTGGACCAGCATGGTTCTGCTCATCGAGGCTCACTTCACAGATGAACACCCAATCAGACAGGGGGGAAAAAAAGAGAAGCGTAGGGAAAAGGCTTTTGAAGAGGAGGAGAAGGAGTAAGAAGAAAAATAGAACGCAGGTGTTTGGGCATGTTTGCGTGTGTCGGGGGTACACACACTTTATGGCGCGTGCTTGGCAGTCATGTGAGGAGTCTTAGCGCTCATTTGCTTCATTTTTCGGAACAAGCTGTTCACGGGGAAGGACGGGCCGGGGCAATTGGAAGCAGCAAGACGGAAAGGGAGACGGAGCGAAAGACAGCGGAGGGAGAGGATCGACAATTGAGAGGAACACAGCGGGAACACAATGGTCATGCTAACCACAGGCTAACAGGAAGAGCAGGATATGACCTCATCATGGCCGGCACGCACAGTCACAAAGAGTGCACGTGTCACCAACAAACCATTGCTTGTTTTGGGACAGATGGCCGACCCCCACACACCATTAAGTGACATCATTTATCTTGTTTGGTTCAGCAAAGGACGAGCACCTGCTGAAAAACTGTGCTGAACCTCCCAAAGGTTAATCGTAGGGGCACTGACCTGCTGAAGCATTTATGTGAACCGCTCGGCTCGGCAACAGCAGTCGCCACAAGCAAAATCGTCACAAGGAAACACAGCTAACTAAACTTTGACTGAACTTCAGCGCCTCTCAAGGGAGATGGAGCTGGAGGCTGGCAGCCCGGGAAACAAGAGGGGACACCTAGGCTCATCCTGACATCACTCCTCTCATCCTATCTTGCTCACACAGCCTGACTCTCGTGACAGGAACAAAGTAGACGCCGAAATAATACAAATCTTTGTGCTAAGATAAGCTGTAGTTTCACATTGAGCACACAGGTATCTAAGGATCATGTCAGCATAAAAGCCAACTTGAACGGGCCTTTTACCATTTTCTAAATCTCCTCTATTAAATTACACATGGTAAAAAGAGCCAACTTCCTGTGTATTATAGGTGGTGTGCATGTTTTTCAGCGCACATGTGGAAAACATTATGGTCACACGTTGCATTGCATCATCTTAACTGTACACGTGTGCCAGGTCATGTGTGGTATGGGACACCCTAAACTATAGCGTAGCAATGTAACACGCACACTTTTTTCTATGCCAGGGGATTCCTTAAATACTTCTCTGGACAGATGTTGACTGACAAACTGTCTGCTAAAGTAAGAACCATTGTTGTCTATATCAAAACCTGCTTCCTTCAAACACAGCAGAAGTTTTGGGAAATGCTGAGATGATATATGCGATGTATACTAAGAAATTTGCCTTGCGAGGCAGCTGGATTTGCAAGATCACGTGATCCATCTCACCAGGCTTCAAGCTATGCGCTTGCATCGAAGCCACAGAGGTTCAGACAAATCAACATCGATGAGGAACTATTAGCCAGGGCTCCAGACTAACTTTTTACAGTGGATGCACCAGCACATATCTTAGGTTCACCCAGTAACACAATTTAACTAAATTTCTTAACATGATTGTGAACAGAAATACATTTGTATAAAAGGCAACTGTCTACACATACAGGTGTTGTTTGCTACAAATATTTTCATAGGCTACATTTATGACCTGCTGACTGATCAGGTGCACTGGTGCAACCAATGAAAATGTTTAGTCGATTTTCGGGTGCATGTGCGACCAAAATAGTCGCACCCTGGAGCCTTGCTGGCAGCTGTGGGCATGGCTGAGATATGATGACCAGCGAGAGAAGCAACTGTCCTTTTAAAAACAACAATGGCAGCTCCTCACGCGTTGAGCGTAGATGTTTCAATAGCAACTGTTGTATCAGAACTGAAGAGTTTTTATTTCATTTGAGGAGTAGCAAAGAGCGGCACGGAAAGCTTTTTATCGATGGAAAAGACGTCTTTGCTCGTCTCTCCACTGGTTTCCTTAAGAGTTTGATTTTCCAACTGGCTCCGCTGGTGGCAGCGCTCTCCTACCGTTGTTCTGATTGGTTGAAGGTATTGACCATGATATGCATATCAGGTGCAAGTATCTAAACTTCACACAGACTAATACAACAACCCTTCAATTAATCTCACCTTTATTAAGGTTACAATGTTCAGATTAAACTCTTTTAGTAAGGTGTTGGTTCAGCTCAACAGCCATTTTAGAGGCTGCAGTTTGTAGTACTATTAAATTATGCTGTATTAAACTGTGAAGTAGGTGTGAGTAATAATTTGTCCATTCCACTGATCAATCAATGAAAGTAGGCCAGCCTTCCTAGTATAACCTTCATGAAGGTGGGATTTATTGACGACAGTTGTAATAGGCTAGCTCGGTGCACCTAATAAATGTGATGTAAATGTCCAAAATAAGAGGCGGAATTTTGACACTGCTCCAAATTTGAAAAGAGAAACTTATCCGGCATTACTCAAGACCAATAATATGACTACACTGTGCACCCATAACCCTCAACTCTGAAGGCTTTAAACTTAATGAGAATCTTAACAGCTGTCCTGCAGGCTTGGCAGTCTCAGGTCTTTTATCTGTGAGCTGTGAGCAAGCAGCAGGGACGCTGCCCCCCCTCCAACACGCCATCAGTCAAATCTATTCAAAGCACAGGAGGAGGATTCCAGCAGAGCTTTTGCTTGGAATATGATGTTTCCACGGTGGCAACTAAACTAAACATGACAGATGACTGGGTATCAATGGGTTCAAGTTTGTTTGTGCAGGATAAGGCCTCCCCGGCACTACCACACACACACAATGCCTGCATGAAAATACACACATTAGAGCGAGGACGTGTCGACTGCAGAGCGCTAAGAAGTTCTTCCTTTGTTTTCTCTTGTTTCGCAGCTTCGCTGATCTCACTGTTCTTGTGGAAGATCACTCCATTCAAGTCTCTTTCACAGTTACTCAGTCACATTCATTAATGCAACAAATCCCTACTTTGGTTCCATTGTAAAAAAAAAAAAAAAAAAAAGGATGACTAGGAGAAAAGACGATATGAGTGCATGTTTGTGTGCATTATCATCTCTAATGCACGCTGCTTATCTTTGTCCTTTTCGTTTCTTGTGTTAAGTTGACAAGTGAGTCAGCTGAAAGGTACATTGTGTGTGCGAGTGTTACCTTAAACCTCTTGTCTTGCAGGACCTTCTTGATGGCCACCAGCTCTCCGGAGTCGCAGAGCTTAGCCTGGTAGACGACGCCGAACGAGCCGTTGCCGATGACTTTAGTGTCCGTGTAGCTCACTTCCTGTGGCCGGTCAGGGCCTTGGCCTGGAGTGGCCACGACTGTTGTTACCTTGCTGCCATCTTTATCTCCTAAAGAGAGAGGCAGAGAGATAAGAGAAATGCTCAGAACAGCACTGTACACAGCAGAGTAACACTGACATGACATGGGGCAACAAAGGTCACTGTGGCGTCGCCTCGCGTTGCTTGTGTTTCAGCCAAGAAGCTGCACTTTAACACACTGTGAAACCTACAGTTGATGTCAAACTAGCTTGTACGCTCTGAAACTGAGTGAAATTGACTCTATATCACCAGGTAGCGGTAGTCTGTATTTGCCGCTCACCGACAGCCTACTGTCGGCCTGGTGTGTCAGGGCCCTGTGAGAGAGATCAAACTGACACTGGAGGTCTATTGATAGATAAGCTAATGGGAAGCATTATGGGTGTCTAATAATAGTGAAAAAGGTCCATCAAAATTTCCAAGGCGCATTTTCAAATAGCTTATAGTATCCAACCAACCAAATCAATCCAATCCAAAAAAGAGATTGATGGTAGCAAACAGGTGTTACATTTGAGAGATTGGAACCAGTGGATGTTTGTTTCTTTTGATTGATAAACGACTTCATGAACATTCAGCCACTAAATGAGGAATTCCATCTCCCCTATCCATTGCATTCACGTCACAACGCCACTGTTGTTCAAATCACCTGCCCTCTCAAGCGGTTGCTAGTTTGCTAGTTTGTTTCATTTACCTAATGTTGCTAAAGGTGGCTGGCAAAGATTAACATTGCAAAACACTGCAGATAACACTAGCTGACGTTAACATTGCTAACATTAGAGCAGTACACGACACCGGGCGCATACGATAGACCCGTTATTTTTTATGTTTTTTCTCCACAGGCTGGAAACAACCATGACTTTTGATGCTGTCAAAACACGGATACCACGTGACCAACGGCGTTATGCAATTGGCTCGCAAACCAAATTCTTACACAGAGATAAACAATCATCCTGGACCCAACAAACTTTTACAAACATTTAATGAACATTTAGTTATCTAGATCGCTAGCTGATTCATGGTTTCTGAAGTAGGGCTTTATCACAGCAGACATTTTGACTTGTCATAGTAGGAAATAACACAGTAAAAACAATGGCTCTGTTGTATTAAAGTGTCCAAGTCATGACAGTGTGACAATGAGCCAGCGTGAACAACACCAGGAAATTAGCCATCACTGATTGTATTATTTACACCTGCGTTTTTCCTACTGTGATGTGTCTTAACGTCTTCTGTGATAAAGGCCTAAGTCAAGTCTGAAGCCCTAAATCATCATTTTCTCATCCATCTTGCTGGTCGGTGTCTCGTATTGTCACACTGGACGTTATGAGAAAAGCCAAGTTTATGATTGACAGCTTGCAGGTTTGAATGTCTGCTGACAAATAGAAACAGAACAAGACATGGCCTCCTCCTTGAGCTACAGCCAGTTTAAGCACAATTGTTCCAGCAGGACTTCCTAGTGGTCCACAGCTGTGACTTAGAGTGGTCGGACATTAATATTAAATACCTAGAGGAAACAATCACACTTACGCCCCTGTTATCTTAAGAGTGGTAGACAGAAACACACTTGAATTCTGAATTGTCTGCGCTACAGATCATTGCTTATAGATCATTATCTTTATACCAGGAAGCATAGGTGCTTTTATTCAAAGCAGAGCATCAAGCAGGGTTCAGCATGCTGTCCGCCGAGCTTTCAGAGACCATCCCCACTGGATGAGACTCATTACCTGGGACAGCCTCACCAATCATGGTGTGTAGACAGACAAACGCAATAACCAAGATTGTTATCTGTTTAAACATGAGCTAATAAGACTCTGTATCAGATGCTAAAGCGCTATAGATCAGAATCTGCTTTCACATGCCCCTCCTCCGCTTTATGCCTTCTTCAGGTCAGTGAGGAGCAAGCTCTGCTCCCCTGAGATTGCTTATTGCTTCAATTATGCAAGTAACCACTGGGTTAAATTGAAGCAAGGCTCATCTGCACCACCATATCCAGGTCCTAACCATAGATTCTTGTGTTGGACGTGTGAAACGAAGCGTTTTGGATGACAACGCAATTTGTGCATGCCTACTGTTATTTTGTGTAATGAGCATACACCTGAAACATCACTGGGGACTACAACTTTGTGTATGTTTGGTTGACAATATTAGGGCTAATAATACTTTTAATAAGTTCACCACTACAGGGTCACGAGAGGCTGGAGCCGATCCAAGCTGACGTCGGGTGAGCGTTGGGGTATAACCTGGACAAGTCGCCAGTTAATCACAGGGCTTACGTGGACAGATTTCTTTTTCAAAACAGAGGAGAAAAATCTCAGTCTAAAGACATCACTGTATACCTGTGGACAAGTCCCACTGCCTCAGCCTGCCTCCCCCACAAAAATGTCAAGGGGCAAAATTCACATTAGCTGGCAGTTAGAGGACAACCAGGCATGAGTGTGGCACGTGCAGCAAATATATGTGTGCTCCTGCTCCTTACTTCCAATCTCTGACAGGCTCTCAAATTAATTTCTTGACTTCCTCAACACCTGCTCTCCCCTCCAGGTCTTCATATTAGTCTTATGAGCATAGTCACACAAACCGCAGCAGTAAGAGGCTGCACGTGGGCCAAAAGACCCACGCAACTAAAATAATCAGAATCTCTCTGTTATATTTCTCTAATTTTAGGCAAGTTGTTGAAACCCATTTGTCAACAGCTCACAGTGGGAACAAAATCATGCTGATGGGAGGATTAGTGCTGCTTAACAACCGTGACTGTTCCAGATCGTGGCGTTATTTAACAGAAACTTCACTGCTGCCGCGTCCTCTCCATATGAGGAGGAAGTGACCATCTAATGCTGAACTCTGGCAAACTGCCAGCATGTGACTGGTCTCTGTGTGTGACTTTTTTAATGAACAAAATGATGAATTAATTAACCCCACATGGTGGCTTGAAATCTTTTGAAAACCGGAAAGTCAATGTTTTGACTGAGACAGTGACACAAGTGTACAGAGGTCTGCTGGTCTTATCCATTCTCATAGTCACTGGCTCGATTGGCTTTTTTTTTTCCCCAGCAGGGTTATTGATTCCAACACAAATAGTGCCCGTTTTGACACACACACTGTTCCTGTTCATGTGTGGGGTTTTTTGCCACTGTGTGACCAGCGAGTGGTCCAATTACTGAAGAGGAGATTACGATCAAAGGGGAAAGGGAGTGCGGGGGGGGGGGGACGAGACCAGGACGGAGTCTAGAAAGAGAAACCGAAGATGGACTCTCTAACGACAAAATAGATTTTCCGAGAGAGAGAGAGAGAGAGAGAGAGAGAGAGAGAGAGAGAGAGAGAGAGAGAGAGAGAGAGAGAGAGAGAGAGAGAGAGAGAGAGAGAGAGAGAGAGAGAGAGAGAGTCTGCCTACATATTCCAGCAGGGCCACTTCCATGACGCCTCTGCACTTCCTCAAACCGTGAGAAAAGTCTGTGCACACTCACACACACAACTCAGAGTGAGATCTCACTCTGGTGCAAATAAGGAATGACTACGCAATCAGACTGTACTTGAAATGGCACTTTTTGCATTTCAAATCTGGTGTAACCTTCAAAACCTCTCATCAATTGCCGATGTTCTAGGAGAGCAGATCAACTTCCATTTCATCCTGGAAAAAAATCATGACCAATGACAAGCGCAGTTTTTTGGGGGGTTTTTTTTGGCCTTTTATGGCTTTATGGATACGACAGCCCAGAGATGCCGGGAAGTTGGACGGGGGAGGGGCTGACATGCAGCAAGGGGCCACAGGTCGGACTCAAACCCTGGGCTGCTGCAGCAGGGACGAGGCCTCTGTACATGAGACGCCTGCTCCACCAACTGAGCTAGTGGATGCCCCATGTAAAAGATGTTTAATTAAGCTCTTCCTCATTAAAATAAATTATCCCCAAGTGAACCATCAGAAAATTAAATGTTAAAAATGTCCCTTGATTGCTGTTGGAGAATAGATAATTTAATCGGAAGAGAAACATCACCGATGACTGATATTTTTTGCCTAAACTAACTAACAAACTCCCTTTGTTTTCCCGACTGAATAAACCGAATAAACACACTGACCTTAAAGGACAACACTATTTCATACTGTTGTACTGTTGATATTTGGCGGACCCTGCCACCTTTCTGGCTCCAAACAGTACTCTGGGGACCGTATTTTCCTCTGAGAACAGCTTGTTGATTCAGTCATAAAACAAATATTTATATTAATAGTTTATATTATTACGTCATTAATTTGTTGAGTTCGACACAGTGCCCCTTTAAAGATTATAATGAAACCAAAATTTTAATCTCAGCCCAAAGCACTTTGCAACGCGGGCTCTCAGCGTCGCCGTAGTTACTCTGTCGATCAGCCTCCCCGCAATAACAGAATTATTGTGACAACTCACAGAGCATAATTTCATGTACATATGTTGTATCACTGAGCGACAAAGTGCCACAGAAGAGACAGCTGCTGCAACTTTTAGCCAGAAGCGTCAATAGTCAATTCAGGTCACCACACTAGTACGGTCCACAGCTGAGTAAGGCGAGCGTGTGTACACAATGAGGCCGAAACAGCACTGGTGTTGTCCAGTTAGAGGACACGTGCACGGATGGGTGTCAGTCCTAGCGACCAGTTTCTTTAGCGATACCAAAATGGGTAAGTGTGTTTTTCTATAAAAGAAGGTGCAAAATAAATTGGCAATGTACAAACAAAACTGTGCATTAAAACCAAGCAATACAATCCAAACAGAAATAGAGCACACCAACAAAAGACACAAGGTTGGTCTAGGCTCAAATGAGGGTAAATCGAGATTCTGACAGGTTTTTTGTCCCCAGTGGCAAATCTTTTTCTACACACTTGAATTTTGTCAGTGAACCTCCTCCGTCATCCAGGTCACGGTAATGGTATATCTAAGTGCTATATGAAGGAAAGTGGACGAAGACGATTCCCCTCTCATCCAAGAGGCTCCTTCAGTTCTAGCTGACCAGCCGGGAGCTAGTGTTATCTGCAGGGAGCTTTTTTTTTTTTAACCCTGTGGGGGAGTTAACCCTTGCAGATTTCCTGAGGTCACATGCCTTAAGAGTTGCAGAGTCGTTACACTTGTATTTTACAGGCAGTATTTTCTCAGAGGCTTTGATATTTATTTTTTAACATAATTTTACGTGCTTCAAAAAATGCCTTCAGCTATCTGTCTGCTATATTTTTCTTGAACAGAAATAAAAACTGTTCTTATGTCCTACTTGTTGAAACTCTTGGATAATAACGTGTCTTATGCAAGATAGTTGATTGTTTCCAGGTCCTTAACTAGTGATGCTTTGGGTTGGTGGGTTGAGCTGTCCACTAGCCCAAAGACTCACCCCCAATTTCCACTGGATACGTGTCCGCTGCGTTGCTGCTCCGATCCGGTTTTGCTCCGCCGTCCGCCGTCCAGCAATCTCCACCGGTTGCGGTTTGAGTCCGCTGCGGCGCAGTACGGTAGACAGCTGGCTCACGAGGCAGAGGAGTTCCCGCGATAATCACATGATCACTCACGACCGCAGTTATAGGTCTGTGTTATTAAAATCAAGAACACGAAGTGTTCCCGACCGAGGGAATAGCAGAAAAGCTTGTGTTTGTCTCTTTTTCTGAGATTTATGTACTGGTGTCAACACCTAGTGTTTTATTTTGAAAGGTAACCGGATGCTGTTTGTTATTTTAGCGCTTGACTTCCTGTCTGCTCGGTGCTAAATTCAGCTGAATTGCTGCGTCGCACTCCGGCATCCGCCAGATATAGGAGTCCTGCGTATCTGTGCCGGAGGGCGCCGGACTGCCGGAGCTGGGACGGAGCAGATACGCAGCGCAGCGGACCTGGTGGAGATTGACACATTGACTAAAGTGAAACGTATTTGCTCCGCTGGCGTGGCGGAGACGCAACGCAGCGGAGACGTATCCAGTGGAAATTGGGGGTCAGCAATCAACTACCTTTCTCCAGATTTGCTTATTGCAACTTTAATAAAGCATACTTGAGAAAAAATTGCCTTCAACGTGATTGGATCTCTCAATCACCATTGGATCATCATTGGAACTCAGACTCTGCTACTCTGCACTCGCACAGGAATTAGAAGGTCCATTAATTGTATTGTGTGCAATTTTCCTTCGGAGCTTACATACACACAAACTGTCCGCCGTAGTCTAACCAAAGAAAATAAACACAATTGAATATTGAATACTTGATTCCACCACATGAGCAACACACTTCCGAGTTATTCCGAGGGTAAAAACTTGCTGTGTTAATCTATGACACAGCATCAGTTTGCAGTTGTAACTTTGTACATTTTTTTCTGACACCATTCCTGTTGAATCACTACGATTAAATGTCACAGGAGGTGCACCCGCCAAACTTTCCATGTGTTCATTCGCGTACTGGAATTTGGCAAACGCATGCCCGCATATCATCTTCACACGGCGTGTATTTAATGTTCTGCTGCTGCAATTAGAAGGGACACTGAATGGGAACAGTTTTTCTACATGGATCTAAAATAAGACATTGCGTCACAGCTTTGACAACACTGATCCATGACTTGAGGAGCAAAGTGCACAAGTTGAAGAAATGCTTACTTCCACCTGTAATCGTATATGTGACCGCACTGGCTAAACAGGTAAAGCAGACGTTCATCAATTAAGAAAGTGGAGGTTCAATACGTGACTGCAGAAGTACATTCGTCATTGATGATCTAGCCTATTAATGAAAAAAATAGCATATCACCATTTTAGGACTGAGAAACTACATCTAAATTTCTCACTCAAAGTCCGACTCTCAAACCACACTGAAATACGATCTACGTGTGATCATTTAATCAATTTCTTCAGATAGTCGGTGAAAAAAACATTCACTTTAGGGAATTTTTTCCAATCACAAAATGCTCAGGGGACCATTAAAGCTTCAAACACTGAGGCTGATTACTATGATATTAATACTAATCGTTTCAAACTGTCAAAAGCACATACTTAGATGGGTCAAGACAGTGCAACAGTGAGCTGGAATTATCAGTAGCTCTCAAACTAAAGAAATGTACTGAATGTGGGTGAAATTGTTATTGCACATGACAGCTTTGGACTGCAGGGCAAAGTGACATTTGTGAGGAATGTATGAAGAGATTTGCTAAATTCCTGGACAACAAAACGGACTGTGCCCCGAGCAAAGACACACACACACACTGAGTTCATGCGCACAGGTACGAACACACTCGTGCAGAGTGTTCCATTACACTAAAAGGCCGGAACACCTGGTCACTACACACACTGACAGAGACGTTTGGTTAAAGCAGTCCTGCTTAGATCAAGACGCAAGTGAGGTTTTTGGCCAGACATGATGGGGGTGCGTAGATTTTAGACATCAGATTGGTGTACAGGCTGCAAAGCAGTGGTTTACCAGAGCTGCCACCACACTAGATACAGCCAGAGGGCTGCCCGGAGAATTATCTTCTTCTCTTTCCCCGTTTGAAACCCTGTGAGTAAGTGCGATGGTTCATTTCTGTTTCATTTGAAATCAGAGAGTCTAATTAGTTCATTTTGTTCCCATCATCACTTGGAAAATGTGAGAGAGGGACAGAAAGGAAAGGAGCAGGAAAGAGAGAGAGAGAGAGAGTGGGGGAGAGAGAGAGAGAAAGAGAGAGAGATGCAGCTTTGAAATGCTAAACAGGCCGCTCGTTGTTCTTGGCCAGCTGCCTCACCCCAAAAAACAAAACCAAAGAGTGCTCTGTGTGTGTGTGTGTGTGTGTGTGTGTGTGTGTGTGTGTGTGTGTGTGTGGTGTGTGTGCTGTGTGGGTGTGTGTGTGTGTTTCCGTCTGCCTGTGTAGGAGGGGTAAGAGCATTCTCTCCAGGATCATACACACTGGCTACAGCTGCTTGAGATAATCAGCCGAGTTATTCACGTGTGTGTGCGCGTGTGTGTCTGCGTGTATGTGTGTGTGCACGTATGCAGTCAGGGCAACGGTAGACTACATACTGAAGAGGACGAGAGAACAAGTCTAAGGTGCCATGGTGTTACGTGAATTTAGTCCAAAGTACAATCACGACACCGCTGACTTTGCAACTTGCTGCCTCTGAATGACGAATCAGTTTTTTTAATACAGGTTCTGTCACTTGTTGATAATTACAAAAAAAATTTACATATATATATATATATATATATACATATATATATATATATACAGCATACATATATATATATATATATATATCTATACATATAGTATATATATATCTATATATATATATAACATATATATATATATATATATACATCTTCTATATACATATATATATATATATTATATATACTTATATATACTCTATATCCATCTCTATACATATATATATATTAATCTATATAATATATATATATATATCTATATATATCTATTACCCTTCTCTCTCTCTCTCTCTCTATCTCTCTCCTATCTCTCTCTCCCTCTCTCTCTCTCTCTCTCTCTCTCTACTTCTCTCCTCTCTCCTCTTCTAATCTCCCTCTCCACTCTCTCTCTCTCCCTCTCTCTCTCTCTCCTCTCTCTCTCTCTACATATATCTCTCTCTCTATACCTCTCTTCTCTCCCTCTCCCTCTCTCTCTCTATCTCTCTCTCTCTCTCTCTCTCTCTCTCTCTCTCTCTCTCTCTCTCTCTCTCTCTCTCTCTCTCTCTCTCTCTCTCTCTCTCCTCTCTCTCTCTCTCCCTCTCTCTCTCTCTCTCTCCCTCTCTAGTCTCTCTCTCCTCTTCTATCTATATCGCTCATAGCTCTCTAGCTCGATATCGCTGCTCTCTCTATCGTATCTATATCTATTATATATATTGAAACATTTATGAAATAATAAAAAAATTGACAGTCAGCTTATTGTTTTAATCGTTTTCCGTTTCTGTTGTCTCCAGTGATAATTAGTGCCTCAGTTTTGAATGTCTTTGTTACATTTCACCCACCTCATTCCTCGCCCCCATGATACCTCGAGCAAATTATGGACACTTCTGAGATGTCCAGTCACTTCACAGTAAAGAGCGTTTTCCATGGCAACAGGAAGCTAATCACCGTTCATAGAGCAACTGGTCTGGCACTTCATTCATTCGTGAAGATCTAGCACTATTATCATTGCTTAGCCCACTTAGCTTACCCTTCTAATGCATTGAAAGTGCAGCTGATGCAGCGATAATAAGACAATATCTATGTGGGTGTGACTATTGGTGCTTTCATGCTGCATTTAGACTGAACTAAGGGTTGTGAGTGATCTGAAAAAATATCTGTCGTTCTATGGATGTTTTTTTTACATTCAAGGCAGCTGGATACATGAGATCATGTGGTCATGTGATTTTGCAAACCATCTTGCCAGGTTTCGAGCTGAGGACACAAGAATCGAACCAATCAGCTTCATTTGAGAAACTACTGGCAGCTACAGGCGTGGTTTGGATGCAACGACCAACAAGAGAAGCGACTTGCTTTAAAAACAACAATGGCGGCCGGAGGGATCGTAGATGCTCGAGCATGAGTTATAACAGAGCTGGAGAGTCTTTTTTATAAAAAGGATAGCAAAGAGAGCACTTAACGCATTTCTCAACGGAAAGATGTTTTCACTCTTCTCCTGTCTGGCTTCAGTAACTGGCTCTGCTGGTGGTTATACTCTCCTACTGTTGATCTGATTGGTTGTAGCCAATAATAGATGTTGACAGACAGATGGTTCATCCAATCACCTTCCAAGTAATTTCTGAAAGTGCCTGTAGAGTGCCTGCCCCTTTCCAAACAGTTTCTAGCGGCTCTTTTCCAGGTGGACTTGTGAAACAAACCATTTTGTTAAACAAACCCTCTGGTGTGTCAGGTTAGATGCCACGCCAAGAGGTAAAAGGCAGTCACTGTCGTTTTACTCCAAACTGCTAATATAGTGCAAAATATTTTAAAATACTTGGGTGCTTTTTCATGGATTTATTATTTATAGAACAACTGAAGATAAGACAGGCAACACAGACAGAGTGAGAGAGTGGGATGATGGCAGACAGCAAACGACCAAAGGTTGGAATCGAACACTGTGCCGCTGCAAAGACGCGCTCTCTGCACATGGGCGTATGCTCTCCCACCTGAGCTACTGGGGCGTCCCCAAGACCTGCATATCTAAGTGTAATTACACTTTTAGTGCAGCTTATCACAACATTTGTAGCCAAAGCTGTCGCCTCATATTTCAAAATTCATATCATATTGAAGGGGTTGCCTCACCAGTTCCACAGTAGAG
The DNA here is from genome assembly GCF_900880675.1 of Sparus aurata. NCBI lineage: Eukaryota > Metazoa > Chordata > Actinopteri > Spariformes > Sparidae > Sparus > Sparus aurata. The sequence continues at coordinate 16,064,893 of NC_044195.1, forward strand.
GTTTGGTTTAAAAGAACCTCCTGAACCCGTTCCACAGCTGGACGCAAGGCAGAAGCAGAAGCCTTTGTTTTCAACGAGTACATTTTTAACACAGCTCTTACCATGATAACAATGGATTGTGTTAGAACAGTATTTCACCCTAGTGTACCATGATAGTGCCACTTTCTATCCTTTTTCCTCACTTCCCTGGTTTTGAGTATCCAATTATTCAATTTTCAATTTAAAAAATGAGTGCATATTTTGCATGTTTTTCTAAAACATTGGTAATTTTCTAAACAACGTTTAAAAAAAAAAGCTACTGAATTAGCTTTTTTTGTTTTTTTTCCCCCAGTGTGTCACATTCGATGTAGTAGCATCACATGAGGAAAGGGGTGAAAATTAATTTGTCCACCCAGGTGTCATGTGTTCATCACTGAAGGCAAAAGCCAGATTATACTGAGGTTTTTTTGGCAAGTTTTACAGGGGTGTTTTACCCTATTTACACTGAAATAAGTGTGTAAAATAAGTGTGTACATGCAGGTTTTTTTTTAAATTGCTTTGTCGGAAAGACAGGAGAACCGTCCAAAGCAGCGGATCACATACCTTCATCCAGATGATGTTAAAACGTGTTTTCTAAGTCTTAAACAGTAAGATTTTCAATGACACAAGTAGTTTTTTCCCGGAGCTGATGATGGAAGTTGCTAAGGAGTGAGACTTCTCTTTCTTTCTGATCTCTGTTGAGAGTTTCAAATGGGCAGTACCAATCAGCCACTGACAACATAAATGTGGTTACTTTTTTCATATGTTTTCCTTCAGTCTCACTCTTAAACTAGCACCGACTGAAAAATGTTCGAGCACTGCTTGAAGGGAGACAGATGGATGTGTATTAACAAGCCAGTATCCCTAGTGTGTCCACCTGGGTGTTGTGTTTTCATCACAGCCGACCAGAGCGGGAGCCGATAAACACCCGTGACTACGGCAGAGTTATTTGACGCTGGAGTGAATGTCGACGGCACTCATCCACATCACAGACAAAAGCCAGATGTTGATGGAGTTTCTGTCTGATTTGACAGGGGTATTGGAGACTTTGTCTGAATGGACCAGATGATTTCTCCCAAAAACTTCATTAGTACAGTTTTATGGCACTTTTTTTGTATCTCAATTGCACCAAATGTCTCAAATTGTGACAGCCAAATGAAACCACATGGCAAAACAGCAGGGAACCCACCAATGTCACTAGCCCAGGGTATCTTCTTTTTTTTTTTTCAAAAATCAATCGCCATGATGCCAGAAAGTTGGCAGACATGACCACAGTTAAAATTGAACATACTTGTCGTTTAAAATGTTCCATCTTCTTGAGTTCAAAAATGTGCAGTATGTAATAATTAGCTTCCTGTCGGATTCATACTCACACCCAATAGGGGGCAGCATTTGAACAAAATAAACGCTAACTGTAGCTGCTGTTAGCTACTTCGTGCAGTTAGCCATGCAGCAAGCAGTCCGGACTTCGGACCAGGTAGAGTGTTGGTATTGACACCGTTAGCAAGGGAGCTCTGAACCAGGATGGGCAAGAGACTAGCTGGTTAGCATGCTAACTTCAGAAGACATCTCTGCAGATAAATACTGACGTCATAATGTCAAAACTGAAATTTCTTCATAGTTTGTTATTTAAAAAAATATATATATATTTTCAACAAGAAAATCTTATCTTATCGCACCTTCAATCAACTTGTCGTCCTCTGCTACATTCTCCAAATGGTTCCAATCTAAAGTGCAATTTGAGAGGGAATTGTGCTCGTATGTGGACTGACTATCACATGGGGACATCTGCACAATCAAGTACTTTTCCTCTGTGGGCCTGAACACCACCTGCTAGTAGAAATCAAATTATTAAAACACCCAATTAATTGGGCGACTCCCGCTCCAGCCTTTAATGACTGATAATGATGTACCGACTTACCAGATGAGTCTCTTGGAGAGATATTTTATCAGGCTGAAAAACCGGAGGGAAAACACTGCTGTAAAACTCAAGTAATGTTAAATCTGCATGGTCGGCCACGCATTTGGTGCTAATTCAGGAGCTTACGTCTGAACAACAATTAGGCCAAAGACTAAAGAGTCCTCCAGTTCTTCCATTTATCTGAATTATTGGCTGGCACAAGACTTCATAAACTGCACGGCAGCAACACGGCCGAGAGCATTACACACCAACAGGAACACACAAACACTTCAGCACCCAAATCTGGGGCAAGATATGTATTAGATTTGGGATGGGAGTGAATCTCCGTGTGTGTGTGTGTGTGTGTGTGTGTGTGTGTGTGTGTGTGTGTGTGTGTGTGTGTGTGTGTGTGTCCCCTTCCACTGAGTGGTTTTCAGTGCCAAGGCCCAGAGGAGAGCCTCAGCCTCAGGCCTCACCCCACTAACACACATCATGATCACATCACAGCCCCGAAGCGCCACCAACATTCCTTAACAGCCTCAGTTTTTCCTCACACACACCCTAATGTATGCCTGCCTGGAAGATAAGAAAGGATTGTAGCTAGTAGATGTCTTCAGCCAGGACAGTCATTAGTCATTAATGACTTGAACTAGTATTATCTGTGACACACATACACAGCGATAAAATGCCTGAGGAGGACAGGAAATATGGCATAAAACAGAAAGTGGAAAGGTGAGGGAGTGTGACATGTCCTGAAACGGTGGCAGAGATTATATACAGCAGGAATATGAGAGACAGATGTGTTCTGTGTGGACCAACACTGCCAGGCTCTCTTGCTCTGCAGGTAACTTTAGGCCTAGTCGCATGTGCTTCCTCCCTTACAGTCAGTCTATGAGCAGCCCCCGGCATGGTGCCACTCCATGACCAGGACACTCTGTCACACTCCCTCCAGTCGTCGCGACGTCTGATTTCGACACGGCCTTCAGCCGACAGGATCAGCATACCAGCCCTGCTCCAGGATCACGTCAGTTTCAACTATGGGCGCACCTTCCGCTTTGACAGTTGCGTAATAGACCGGCCCTATCGCTTTAACTCTGTTACGCACACGCTCGGCGCTATGTAGTAACACCGCTATCAGATCTAATCTGCATTCAAATGGACAGTAATCACAGCGGATCTGCGCTTAAAGGAGGAGGCTGGGCCGGTGCCAACACTACCTTCCTCTGGCCTGGCCCGGCCCGGCCCTGCCCGGCGCGGCCTGCTAACCCTGGTCAGACTGACCGGTCCCGGCCGGGGCGGCGCGTCAGACGGAGCGCAACGGTGTGTGTGCGCGCGTGTGTGTGTGTGCGTCTGCGAGTGAGTGAGTGTGCTCTGAGTGCGCGTGTCACTCAGCACCGTCCAATCTCAGTGAGTGACACAGATATATGACAGGGCTAAGGCTATCCGGAGCTAACGTCATGCTCGCTTGACACATTTTGGGGAGACATTTTGCCCACACTGGGCCTGGTGCATGCAGAGGAAAAGGTAGGCTGCTCCAGAAGAACAGGGCTGTACTTACTGCTGACTTTCATGCTGCCGAAAGCGGAGGGCTGCGGCACTGGTTTGCAGCTCTCCGCGAAGGATGTGGTCCTGGGCCGACCCGACATGATCCGATCCCCTTGATTCTCTCTCGACTCGGGAGACTGTGACTTGCTTAAACGGCGGGGCTGATCGATCCGCCGAACCTTCTCATCCAAAAAGGATGTCAGTAAATGAATAACACTAAAATTCACAAGAAAGACAGGCAGATAGAGACCCCCCCCCCCCCTTTTACCCCACGATCCTTCACTCGAGTTCGTGTTCACCTAATAAACTACCCTTTTCTTTCCCACCGACGGCCGATCACAGCATCATTTACTCCTTGTGCTCCAGGTTTTCTCTCAGCGGGCCTTTGAAGACAAGTCTCCGGCTAAAATAGTCATGAATCTGGCCTCTCCCTGTGGCTCCCCGGTTAAAACCAATCGCGATTTCTTTCTGGATGCGGAATCAGTTTCACACCGATGAAGAGGGTTGAGATCAGGCGGTAAGAGAGGCGATCCGGGTCGGATCAAATGTAAATGCGGCGCTTTCCTGACAATTCGGGACACATGCAGTTCCTCTTCATATCCCGATGTGGAGGCTCAATGATCCGACTGCCATGGCGGCTCCCTCGCTATACACTAGCCTACAGACCGTCCAACGGAAAATCTGCCAGTTGCCACAGTCTTTCTCAACGGCTTCTCAGGCTCAGCGCTCGCTCTGAATCCGCCCTAGCCGCCGTCAAATTTCGGTGTCTTCGCTGAGACCCCCGACCAGCGAAAATGATGGTCTTTAAGCACAAGAGTGCGACGATACTGAATTTCTTTTTTTATTCCTTCCCCATAGGTTTCGGGCTCGCTGTCTTTGTCGCTGCGCACGTTAGCTACACCGTTTCCGTAAAGGGTTACGGGAACGGCTCCGCTCTCGTGGAAGGAGGTTCACGCTGTTGACGTAACCCGCGAGGAAGAATAGCAAAACTGTGAACGCGCAAACGGCGAATCTGGGGTGGCCGATTTAGCCAATCACAGGGGGTATCCTTCAGAAATGGGCGTTTATCGCGCTCCTGTGGTCCAATCAGAACGCCGCTCTTGAGCACCACATGGCATAATTTTCCTGGCACCGCCCTCACGGCTTCAAAGGCTTTTTCCCATGCCGCGACAGGGACAATGGGCGGGTCTGCTCCCAGGATTGATGACTCCGTCGGCCAATGGAGCTCCAAAACCCGCCTGTCAGTTCAAATGGCCCCAGCTGTCACATAGCACCGGGGCTCTCTACGGTGGTCATGCAGCACTGTTGCTATGTTAGTCACACAAAACCCATCCTCTCTCTCTCTGCCACACTTCTTTATACACGCAACCCTCTGGCACGTCCATTTAATTACTTTAAAATTGTGGCAATGTGTGTGTGTGCATATGTGTCACCACAACTCTCCCTTCATGTTCATTTGACCTCTTCACCTTTTATCCTTTATATCCGTTTGCCCAAAACTTTAAAGGAAGGTGCTCTTTATAAATCATTAATATGTTGCACATAATTGCTTTATTAATGATAAATCGATAAATAATTTATGCCTTTGTTTTGTTTTCCGTATTACCTCCTTTCCCACTAATACCTTAATTCATTGCACCATAGTTTACATTCTGTGTTGCCAGGTTGTGAAAAACCTTCTTGTTGAAGCAAAGCTGTGAATATCATAAGGTCCAAAATATAAGAATTTTAGTTTAAAACATCAAAAAATGGATTCCAAAGCTACTTTGCTGGCCATGTAAACACCAACGCTCCCCTTGCAGTCTGGCTTGCTGCATGGCTTACTGAACTAACAAGTTACCAGCAGCTACACTCCTGGAAGTATAACCAGAATACAATTAGCAGCAGTTAGCAGTTGCTCTAAAGAGATTTGAAGAGTATGAATTCATCAAGTGGGAAATTCATACGTATTGAACCTTTATCCTCGATCCCCCTTGTCTACAGTCCTTTTGCAAGGTAAGTGGTCATACAGTGCAATTAGTCAAAGGGATTTTTCACAATTTGGCAACCCAAAAATGTTAAACTGAACATCAAAGTATTAGTAAATGATTTATCATCCGTGAATAAAGTCATTAGTTACAATTTGTAAACCCATTACAAAAGAGGATTTATTAGCGAGTGGTACCCTTTGTGATTCTCCAGTGACTGTAGACCACTTGAGCTGAAACTAATCTCCCTCTGTTATTCAGTTTGTAACTACAATGGCCCCCAGTAGAGTGCATACCTCCCCCAAGGTCCAGTAGTTCTGATTTGTACTCACTCATTGATAACAGTCACCTAAACACACCTGATTTCTTTCATCAATATCCAAGCACAACTACATGAGAGATTAATGCAAATGTCGAAAAACGCCCCATCTGAAGATGTTATCAGTCACTTTTCCAGATAAACACCAATCCTCCATCCAAGTTTTGTGGAAATCCTTTCAGTAGTTTATGAGTAATCCTGCTGACAAACCAAAATGTACATGTGATCGACAACTATTTTTATCTCAAAATTCCTCAGTATGCCAGAATTGCTCATCTTGAACAGAATGCAGGTTATTCGTCCCAGCTTGGCAGGAGATTCTTTTCTCCCGCAGCAGTGATGCTGGTATTCTGTCTTTTGTGTGGTTTATTTATACTCCGTTATGCTCTGTATCAAAGGGAGTTTCTCCCAGGCTGCCCTTCAATGGTCCATATGCAGAATAGAGAGCAGTAGCATCTCAAAAACCAGGCAGCAGAGCAAAAGTAATGTGAGACACTGTTTTTCCCTTCATAGAGCGACACCTCCCCCGGCAAACACCCATTTTCCCATTAGCAAAGGAAAAAAAATACTGAGAGACGGAGTGGAGATAGTGGGAGGGAGAGTGAGGCCAAGACAGGAAAGAGAGATCTAAAAAAGAGGGGGAGTGCGCACTGTTTTTTATCTGTGTTGTGGGATATCATGAAAACTCCTGAACTCTCTAATCTGTTCTGGTGGTGACTGAAGTCATATGAGAGAGATGATTGGTGAATATTCTAATCCTGGGAGGATGTTGCTGTTTTCATTAAAAGGCAAATGAAGGTCAAGTTTCACACCGCATGTAACATCAATGCGAGGTTGGATTACCAGGTGTTGTCCGTGTAGCAATGACTTTGTGTCCGTTTGATGAACGACAACATTTGGATGGGATTATGCGCGATTGAAGTACAATACAAACTGAAATAATGTTGAAGGGACTCCTGCAATTTCACCAAAACTCGAGGCATTCTCTTACAGAGGAGTATTCGGTCAAAATCTACAGTTAGTATTTCAGTTAATGTTATGCTTGCACGCTCATTATCCAAAGTCATAAATAACATACTGGCATACAGATAAAACCCGGGGCACTGTAGTGTTCAAGGATAGAAATACAGCTTTGTCGGCAAAACGGGCGGGAGGAATGACAGTGAGGGGGTTCGAGAGCTGCTCACTTTCACCCTGTGGCCCCATAGCAGGTTAGCAGCGGCCCTACATGAAGCCAGAGGCTTGTACACCTTCTGTCTGTTCATGGCTCCAATTCCTTAACACGTAAAGAACTGGATAAATCATTATCATTTCCCCACTTCCCAATTGATCAGTGACTGAAACGATGATTAAAAGTGACAATCTGAAAGGACATGGGGCCATATTTCAAGATCACCTTGACTTTTGCATGTCAAATAGTCTTAATGAGTCAGGACAATAATCAATAATACTGAGACAAATTAATGAATGAATTAGTATTATGAAAGTGCTATACAAGTGATAACTGATCCCTAGTTATCATTATCAGTCTTCTTTTTTATGTCAGCATCAGGGCAAACATTTTCTCACATATTTCATAATCAAACTTAAAAAATGGGTCGCCAGAATTTTGTTTCCCACTTGTCACTTGTATAGAAGCCTCTCACGGCTTCCGTATATAACCATTTTGCATCTTAACACAATAGATGTTTGCTTTCAGCCTATAGTCCACCATTACATTTTAGTTTTGGTCCTCCAGGGGGAAAAGGTTTGGGCACCCCTGCACTAGGGAGATCTGAAAATGAAGGCGAAACACAGATAAAATGGAAGAGCGACATTTTAAGGAATGTGTTTGACAGTGTAAAAACTTAAAAAGGAGACAGAAAGTAGTTCTGTACAACAAAACATCCACTAATAAATAATCAAATAAATACAGCATTTGCACAGCATACTGTACATCTGAACTGTTCTGTAACAGCCCTTATCTTTGCTGTCTGGGTTCAATCTCAGTGTCAGACTTAGACATTTTTGGAACGTAAGAGTTTCCATTTTACAGCAAAAATATACAAATAATGCCATAAGTAATATCAAAAAGTAAAAAGCATTGTGCTTTGAGCTACAAAAAAGTCTGATTGTCTCATAAGTAAAAAAAAAAAACTACTTCTCCTCATGATTCAATATTCAAGAATACCAACAGTCTTTTCATACAGAATGCAAAAAATGTTCGCATTGAGGCTACAGTCATATGATCTCCCATTATCGATGCACAATGAACTTCATGCTTTATCCTCAAAGCTAACTTTGTACAATATTTCTTGGGAAATGAATACAAGAGGTGGACATGGATGAGCATGTAAAGTGCAGTGAACCTGTGCTCACACAAAGGTTGGTTTGATGTCTTCTTTGAACACCACAGGGTGTGAGGGGCGGTACAGGCTGGTATAGCCTTCGTACTCGCTGTCAGAGGAGTCTGAGGAGCTGTCTGAGGAAAGGAGAGAGCCTCGCTGCCGGCAGGAGTCACAGTAGGGACGGTGATAGTAACAGTAGTCTGTTGAGCTGCTAGAATCAGAGTCCCAGGACCCACATGAGTCTCTTATGTGTCTACGGTGCTGCTTGTTATCACCACCCGCCTCCACATCAGCTGGAGCTGTGTGGCGTTCAGCACAGGGCAACACTGAACACCTGTGGGACCTTGAAACACACCGCCGACATTTTCTTATCACTTCATTCCCTTCCGCATCCTCCTCTTCCTCCTCCAGCTCCAGGTCGGTGTTGTGAGCCTGGAGGAGGGCGCCGTCCGCAGTGACCCCATCAGGGTGCCTGCCTGGATTTTGGTGTTCACAGTTTTCCCTTATCCTCCCACAACCGGCAGCCTCTGAACCTGTGTAGAAGCAGGCCAGGCCTCTCCTGGAGGAGTGAAAGGGAGGCCGACGTTTCCTCATCGCATAAGGGGAGATGCTGGGGTAGCGGAAGAGAACGGGTGGAGGGTGAGGGGAGCAGGGTGTCCGCAGGGAGAGAGGCGAAAGTGCGGAGGTTAGCTGAGAGGGCCTTCTGGACGTCTGTCCCGGAGATCGAAGTGCGGTCTCCAAGACCGCATCCACGCTCAGCTCCTGGAGGATCTCCTGCAACTGCTCGCTGCTGACAAAACCAGTCGGTCTGGCATTTGTTTCCAGAGGGGATATTAGGCCTCTCTGATTGTTGAAAGTCTCAACTTGAAAGGGGTTTAATGCTCTACGGGATTGTAGAGAAGTGACAAAGTGGACTGTCTCCTCTGCTGTCCTGAGTACGCCAGGGGACTGGAGAGACTGCTTGAGATCCTCTCCTGTGCTGGACTCTGCTGCGTCTCTGCCTGTTGGGTCAGTCCCAGAGACGCCTCTTTGGTTTCCACCTGTATAAATGTCATCGGGGAGAGGAGAGGAAGCAGCTACAGGGTTTGAGGAGTTTTGGGCAGAGGGAGGCTCAGAGGACGGTGCAACTGCAGGAGCTGAAACGGCCGCAGAGCTGAGGTGAGGGGAGGGATAAGGCAGTGAGAGTCTGGATTTAATTTCTCGCGGAGGTAGAGACGATAAAGACGGACCGTCGGACTGAAGCTCTGTGGTCTGAGTGGAGGAGGAGTTGAGGTTGGTGTTGGAGGAGTCCATGTCCTCAGGGGGTTGGCTGGCTGACATGAGGCGCAGGAGTTTATCCTTGGCGTTGCTCACCTGCTCCTGCAGACTGTCGATCACAGCATTTTTCTGGAAATAGTCACGACAAACACAGGGTTAAATATCTTGAGACATACAGAGAATATGTGTGAGTAGTCGGCCGGGAAACTTTTGAGCGCGTTGTTGGTGAATTCTTGAGAAATGATAATTTAAAAGCCTTTCCCACACCAAGCATGCAAGTTTGATCAGATTTTCTGGGTTCTTGTGCACATCGCTGCAGAACATTCGTGTGGTTAAAAATAATCAGAAGGACCTCGATGTCAGCGGAGGCGACGTCCATCCATTTAAAATACACAAATTATTTGTGATTAGTAATACAAGGGAGTTACTTTTAGGTCAGTCCATTGAAGCCATACTATCATGACTTCATAAGCAAAATGATCTATGTTTACGAAAGCCTTTTATAAATCGGAAAATATGCCTAAAGCATATTCATTTTCAGTTGCAGGAGAGTGAATCTGGCTGATATTTCTTATTCCCCTTGCTTACACATGTTCATATTACACAGTATATAAAGTAAAAGAAAACTGTGCTACAAAAGGCCAAAGGTAGGAACACAAGGTAACTATTATTCTTTACACAAGGACTAAAATGAAGGAGAAAGGTACCGTAGATCAGTGACATCCAATTAGAACACATATCTGCATCGTAAAATTATCAGAAAAGCGTTTGTCGGAATTGTATCTAATATTCTACAAGGTTTCCTTATTGTATAGTATATTTTGTGAGAAAAACAATGCAGTACCTCATTAAGGAGTTTTTTCATGGAGCTGTTCTCCCCCAGCAGGTAGTAGACCTCATCCTGGCTGTACACTGACGGCTGGCTCTTACTGGGGCTGCTGAAGTACTTGGCCATCTGACTTGGGTTGTTCTGATCCTCTTCAAACTGCCGCCACTGGGTCAGCTGCAGTGGGTGAGTAAAACAATGCAGGACATTAGGCACTGTGGTAGTAAATGTCACCACGGCCATTTGATGCGGGACCTCTTGACCAGGTGTGTTTGAGCGTATTGCTCACAGCGCAACTATTTCCTTCCTTTCCACTGGTGATGCATTCCTTTATTGTAACACAAACCCGCTGCCAGACACTTAAGAGAGTCATAAACCTGGTTGCAACGGCCTACGTAATTTTGAGTCATAAACACCTTCTGTGTGAGTCACACTCCACTGATAGACATGGCAAACTGACACGCATATGGAAAACGGAGGTGTGGGCACCACAGTCACTCACATGATTTACTACTTGTGTCAAAACAAAAAGAGAAAGTCGTCTCATTCACGCATCTCTTATTCATGATTCTGTCATATGTCTCTCCATCTGCAGTTTCTGCCTGTCTGACTGACGGTCCGTCTGTTTTTAATGCTGGTCTCCAGACATGCTGTCCTATGATCAGATGGCAGTTCTGCCAGAAAAAAAGGGCTTTCTGTTGCTTTTGCCCCTACGAAAGTGTCTGTGTCTTCACCGGAAAAAAGCAGATGTCAGAGTTGTTTCCAAAGTTAAAAAAAAGGAATCCTGTGCTTTTTTCCAGACCTTTGCAACTAGACATCTTTTTCATGCATCTTGTATGTATATCACGAGTCGTTTTACTCCTACCTGAGGCACAAAGAGCATGCAGTTGGTAGCCAGAGTGCAGATGAGAATGGCTCCAGCCACGGTGCTGTAGACGAGGTTGGGCCAGGCCTGCAGGAAGATAGACACCGGGACGGCCACTGCAGAGGAAAGTGTGACCAGAGTCACCATTGTTATGATGGTAGGAGACTGGTTGACAGGAGGGTGGCTGACATTGCTTGTAAGCCCAGCTAGATAAGTCCCGTAGAGGAGAAGACAACCCTACAAGAGAAATGCAGGCACAAAGTAAAGACAAAGGACAAGGAAAATGTTGTGGTCTGTCAGACTCCAGTAAGTACAGGAGATGCAGTTTGTCTTTTCTAAATAAAGAGATACATGAAATAAAATCTAAATGAACAAATCCTTTTACCATAACAACAAAGGAACTCAACACAGCTTATTATAACAGTATTCTATCATTGCATTTCAACAGAACAGAGTTTACTGACCTTCTGTACAGCAATGATGACAACCCACATAGTTGAGTATACAGAGGAACAGGTGTCCAGCTGAGACAAAGAGTATGAAACGTCTCTTTCCACCACCTAAATCAGGAAAAATCAAAATCAAATAGTGTCAACCAGTTGAAACCACCAACTTGTCTATAACTCATTGCATTAAAAAGATGATGAGGGAGTTTCTTGTGCTTTATATTGTAATCCTCACACTGTAATCAAACAAAACCAAAGTTTAACAACTTGCTTTCCAGCCCAATATCAAACATAATGTTCTACCTTGACAACAGCGCCAACAGATCGTGAACACTTGATGGGGTCTGTGAGGTTCCAGGCTGTGAGAACCAGCATGTCCACCAGGATCAACAGAGCCACCAGGCCCATCAGCTGGATGTCTCGGATGATCTGAGATGGAAAATAGAGTTGCATCAATGTCATACAGGTACAAAAATAAATTAGTTTTATTTAGCTTTTGAAAAAATAATCTTCAAAAAATGTTAATGCTCCCATATTGTGTTCATCATAAGGTTCATAATTTTACTTTAGGGGTCTGCTGAAAGAAGTTTGAATGTTTTATTCTTAAAAAAAACCCCACATTGTTCTCTGCTGCAGCACCTCTATCCACCCTCTGTCTGAACGCTCCGTTTTAGTGCCTGTCTCTTTAATGCCAAAAACCCCAGTCTGCCCTGATTGGTCAGCTCACACAGGCCTGAGCAGGCACCGCCCATGGTATAACCCCATTAGCTCTGCAAGTGTTTTTGCGTTTGTTGCAGGGGCTTGGCTGTGGGCAGTGACTGTATAGTCGTTTGTGACATCGCAACCATACAGAGGTCCTGACGGCTCATTTTTACAGGCACAGCTTCTGAATATGGGCTGTTTGCATTTCACTGTGGATTGAGCATTTAAATTCTTTTTTATATAGCACTTAGACTTGCTTCATAATGAAAATTCCATGGAAATCTCACTTTCTACAATATGGGACCTTTAATAATGGTAAGACATTTTATGCAAAATTTCCTGAATCCATTACACTGACTACACAATAATAATTTGACCACTGCCATTGGCCAAATTTCCAGATTTCTAGATATCTTACTCGCAATTAAAGAAACTGATGCACAAACAAGCAAGATCAAAAATATGGTATAAGTGGATGCGATATGAAGATAACTATAATTTTATTTTAAGATACATATACATATTGACTACGAAGGTTATAAATATCAGCAGTAACAAAAAATACCTGATCCCACAGCCTTAAGATGTTTGCCATGCATCACCCTCTGCTATTTTATTCAAATAAAACCCCCCTCAAAATAAGTCTGTGTAAAAATACCACCCAGAATCAGAGAAACAAAAATGTCCTCTGAACACCCATTTAAAATATAATCGATGCATCCTGAAGCAACTGGAAGACAAAAATAAACCCAATACAGCACTGGAGCATGCTTACCACTCTCTTGTCAGGCACTCGCTGGGTGAACACTCTGTACAGTCTCCATGTTTTCCCCAAAATTGGGCCAAACACCAGGGTACTGCCCACACAAAGAGTCCAGACCCGAGCCTGTAGGAGACAGCTCTGCATAACTATCCAACATTTATCCAACAATATAATGGGGGGTTGAAGGAGACTGTGGCTTACTTGTAGCACAGCTGTAGATGCTCCACCTTGTGAGTGTGTTCCTTCATCAACGGCAAACAGGAAGCCGCTGCTGTAGGTGAGGAAGCTTCCAAAGAGAGTCAAGACATTCAGGTTGGGACTGGACATCTTCACTATCCTGATGAGGCAAAACATGCAAAAATACAACTGATTCATTAATTTCTGAAGAAAGCTCTTTAATGTGAACCTACGTGTTTCCCTTTGTAGTCTACCTGTTGTTTTTGAAGCGCAGGGTGAAGAGGAGGAAGCAGAAAGCCAGCAGGATGCCACAGGAGAGAAGCGTCCACACCACAGCACTTAACACCGGAGAGAGAGAGCGCCTCGGGAGCTCCACTGCTACCTGCACACACACAAATGCACATGCAGACCTCTTAAAATTAATCCTTAAGTATCACAGATTGTAACTTACAAGCATGTGCATAATTTGGTTATTGTTTTATGTGTTCTGTAAATGATGGATGAAATAAAAAGATGTACAGGATTCAGATGATTAAGCAGTCTTTATTCAGGCAAACAACAACACACATCAGGCTAGACCTCTGCTAACTGAGAAAACTGAAAATGAGAAATAATAAAATAGTTGAAAACAGTCAAGCAATAGAAAGAGATTAAATGTTGACAGATTTTGGACACTGTGTTTATACGATATCGGCATGTTGGTGATGTCGCGACACAACCAGGACTGTCTTTACCAATCAGCAAAAAGCAACAACGTCTACAAGTTGCGGTGGTTAGTGATGGGCTGATGGACGATGATCGGGTTCAAATAGACACAGCACTACAGATGTGTTTGAAAGACTATCTTCACCTATGTGCATATTTTTTCAGTCTCTTCCCCAAGTTGCGAGACAAAAACATGAATGGTCAGTTGAAATGTAACGAGGAACAACAAAGCGATATCGGATCATGCTGCAGCATTGACGGATGAGATGACCAGAGGAGCAGAGTTGACCCCACAATGATTCCGGCGGGGGTTAAAGTAGGGGAAAAGTCTTTCATTGAACGAGTATCCAGTAAAGGAATAGATATGACTAGCAGCGTCCACGTTGTAGAAGGAAACCTGCCCCCACTCCATATCCACATACACGCCGACTCTCTGGGGATTCTCGACCAGCGGCACACATACGGGAGTGGTGCCGAGGACCCAGTAGCTGTTGTCCTTTCTCATCCCCAGGGCCCAGTAGCCACTTTCAGGGTTCAGCATATTTCCCCCTTTTCTGTTGACGGATTCGAGGCCAACTCCAATATCCCACTCTGTCTTCCCTTTCACCAGGACCTCATAGTAGAACCTGCCAGAGGAGAAACCCTCCTTTCCCAAAACGCTGACACCTGGGTAGAATCTCTCCGGGTTGTTCGGGAGGCTCAGCGCTATGTCACAATGAAAGACCTGTTTCTTGTTCTCAGACAGCACCAGTTTGGGATGAGCCGTGTCGGGGTCCAAAGTCACATCCACAGCACACTGCTGAGCCCTCTGAAATTCGGTTACGCAAAGCCTCTTCACCTCAGCTTTTACCGCCTCCTCCAACTGACACACTGCTCTCCTGAGAGCTCTCCTCATCGTGCCGACATACACAGCACTCTCTGCACAGGTGTCTGACCAGTCTTTGGTGGCCGGCAGTGTGGAGACAGCTGGAAAGCTCTGGAGAAGGTAGAGGTCGTCCTTTGTGTCGCAGAGCTGCTCCAGCTCAGCATTTCTCTGCCTCAGCTCGTCAATCTCCTGCTCCAGCTCCGTGATGAGGGCTTTGGCCCTGCTTTCAACTTGCGTCTGCTTTTCAGTGATCACCTCCACCACCTCAGTATGCGCTCTCTGGACAAGTAGGAGCAGTTTGTTGAAGACTTGTGAACTCTCCTCAATCTCTCTTTCCGTGTTTCCCCTGCTGAGCTGAACGGTGTGATTGATTTTGCTGATTTTCTGCAGTCTGACGTTGATCATTTCTCCCACCTCTGCATTTATCCTTCCAATTTGAGCTCTCTTGTTTCTACTCTCATCCTCTATAGGCACAGTGTGATGAGCACTGTGCTCTTTCTTGACGCAGATTTGGCACACATACATCTGGTCGGTGTTACAGAACCTGTCCAGGATTTTCTCGTGTTTCTTACACACTCTGTCTTGCATGTTCATCACGGGATCAATCAGGTGGTGTTTCTTGAAGGTGCCTAGAACATGATGGGGCTCCAGGTGAGTCTCACAGAAGGAGGCCAAGCAGTCCTGGCAGGATTTAAGAGCCCTGACTCTCTTTCCAACACACACATCACACGAAACGCCCCCTTTATGGCCGGAATATTGGTCAACAGAACTGGCATCATTTTCGTCTTCCTTTACCAACGACTTCTTGAACTGAGACGCCAACTCGGATATGAAGGTGTTAACTTTGAGCTCGGGCCTCCTGTAGAACTTCTGCTTGCATACCGGGCACTGCGACAGATTAGCAGTATGCCAGTATCCTTGTATGCAGTCCCTGCAGAAGTTGTGCCCACAGGGAGTAGAGACGGGCTGGTTGAACATATCCAGACAGATGGGGCAAAGAAGCTGCTCCTCAGACAGCACACTGCCAGCAGTAGCCATATCTGGGAACACATCCAGAAAGAGAAGCAGGTGGGACCTTATGGAATCAACTGGCTCCAGTCCCTTTTTTTTTTTCTTTACACTATACTTCTTTACACTATACTGTTTAGAAACAGTTGTGCCTTGTGATCCGCCTATGTCCACAAATAGTAACAAATGCATGGTGTTAAATTTCATCACAGCACATTTCATTTTAGCAGAACAGTTCTCAAGTCTACTGAGTTCAACAGAGAATAATGAAGAGAAAGTATTAGGACATTAAAACAAAATAAAACTGAACATTAAAATACAATCTTGTCACATAGCCATTACCATAACAAAGCAAACACAGTGCTCGCACTGTTCCTTTCCCCTTAGGTGACGATTATATCTGCATTTTAAGATGGGTGCATGCATAAATTAGCATCATGAAGCTCGAAGGAAATCAAAGCGATAACTCACCTCGCTTCAATGTGGTGTAACAGGCAGAGGAGCGGAGACTGACAGAGGATGTATGTGTTCTCTGTCACAGTGTTAAACTACTTTAGCTTCTATTTCCTGTGCCCGCCTCATGTTGCTGGGCTTCGCTCATTCTTCTCTTAAAGGCACCAGTGACTGAGATACTAAACATAGCCTCACAAGTCAGTGCCAGTATGAACTATGTCCAGATTCCTCAAGTGGTAAATACATTTGCTATATGCGTGGGTTTAGAAAAGGCAGTGACAAAAAAACAAAGACAATAACTGCGACTGGGAACTTTAAAACACATTTTTTTAAATGTAAATTCTGTATAAAATTTATTCTTGAGCCTTTCACATGATTAGTTTGTTAGATTAACTGTCAAAATTATAGGCTACATATTTAATTGAAATATCTATATTTAGATTGTATAGTAAATATTTTTACCCTTTAACCTTTTGGAGGGCCAAAAATATCCTGTTGGTCAGCCATGCCCGACTTCATCAACCTATCTCTGCCAACATGTCTGCACGTATGAGACGGCCATAAGTCTGTACTGATTGGAACAGCCGATTGTGTGTATTATACATATACAGTATAAATAAATTGTATTTACGGTAAATATATGTATGCTTGCACTAGCATTTCCATGTATGAGTATTTACATGCACACAGTATGTAAGTGGTATATTTATATACTATCGCTGGACTTGCATAGTTTGAGCATCTCTGTCTACTTGCATGCGTGTGCATGTGTGTGATTACCGTGCTGAGGCTGCATAGTCTCTGCAGAATGTCGAGGCCCTCCTGCCTGTTGACCCCTGAGTGGATGAAGCAGAGTGAGGAATCACACTGGGAGCTGCAGTTCAGCTCAGGCTCCATGACTGACCCCAGTCTGTCCGATTTCAGACACGCATCCTGAGGAACAAACACACGACATGTAGGATATGAGGAGATATTAATGTACGCACATTAATCCTCGTAAAAAATTGACCTGCAAACATTTACATGGCAAATCAAAATATGTGTTGTCCTCAGTTACCCTTTTCACTGCACCTTTAAAATGAGAGCTCCAAAACAGAGACCAGGGAGGTACATTTTATTCTGCTTCTATTTTCAGGTCCATAATTCACCAAGTAGCTGTAAGACTTTTGTCCACCACAGTGTGGTGCTCTGACAGAAACCTCTGAGAACAGGAGCAACGGGAGCATAGATGTGATTTTGCACGACACTGATATAACCCCAAGAAAAAGCATTAGATCATGAGTACAAATAAACCCAACAGACACTAAGATCAGGATGAGACTAAGGTTAAATATACAGGCTAAAAGGCTTAAAATACACAAATAAAACATCAGTTATTTATCACCACAAAACAAACTGAGAAGCCAGGACTCTGCCTGTGTGACAGGAAGCCTGTGTGTTTCTGCTTATCCTTATTTCCACAAGCACTACGTCATCACGGAGGTGCACCAGCCAACACTCACACACACACACACACACACATCTGTGCACATGGCGAAAGACAGAGCGAAACTGCAATACACCAAGGCTATCATTTGCAGTTTCACTGAGGGCCACATAAATATGCAATCAGCCCCATTATGTAAGGCATCAGAGAATGAAGACGTAAACTTCGGAGAGCATCAAAAAACAACTGTTTGTCGCTCCTGCCACAGGCATTTTTATGAGCCTGGCAGTGCTGCACTGACATGTTGCAGGTTTCATTATACGGCATCACCTGATACTCTGAGCTGTAACTACGAGAGTCTGATCGCTGTAAACGCCGCAATGACTCAGGAACACGTTGTTGAGACGAACACTTGTATCAATACTAGTTGGCAGACAGGTGACTGTTTATGTGAGTAACGTGTTAGACAACACGTCTTGTTGTCTGTGAAATGAATGACTAAGATACCCACAGGGCTCTGAGAAATTTGGATCATGGGATTCAACCAAAATAGAGCCGTGTGGGAAATATGTCAGTAACTAAACTGGGTTAAATATTGGAAGGACACTACACAGTAATCTACCAAGCATGAGATATTTGAATGATTTCCTATGAGTGAGTAAATAAATGAATCCCACTGACCCATTTTCAGAAATTAAAGGGGGACTATGTAGTTTTGAAGTAGAAATTCAAACTCTTTTGATTTTAATTTTTTCTCTCAGGAAAATAAGGTCCTCAAAAAACAGTTTGAAGCTAGAAAGGCGGCAGGGTCCGCCACATATAAATCAAGTAAAACAGAAGGAAATGGTGTTGTTCTTTAAGGTCAGTTGATTTATTCAGTTAATTTAGGTATTAAAAAAACAGTCTGTGAAGATCTTTCTCTTCTGATTAAAATGTCTTCCCCCAAAACTACATCACTTTAGGTGAAGCCCACCGTGACCCATTTCCAGCAATTAATGGTGTCAACAGAACAATGAAGCCCAGCCGGCAGCATATCTGGGAAATGTCTGGAGTTCCTGTCCGCGTCCTTTCGTCACTTTCCAAGTTTAGATCACAGTTCTGCTGCTTCCTGCAGGGAAAGCCGGCAGAGAGAGGCATTTCCGCCAGTTTTATTGAAATCCCACCTCTGGTAGGTTTCAGTCTGGGAGAAACCCAGCCACCCTGCAGAGGTCAACAAAGGTCGGCCAACATCCAGCAGTGAGGGTCACTGTGTAGGTAGCAGCGAGAACGGGGCCTTCTCCAGGCTGGGTTAGGTTTTATGGACATGTTTTGACAGTTCGGAATAGTCATGAGGAGTGTCTTTTGAAGTCCTGAAGGCTAAACCGCAACTAATACCTGAGCTACTTGTGGCCGTGGAAGTCTTACTTAAGTGTAGGGCGGGCCTAGCGTGTGCACATCTTAGCTTTCACTTGCTCTGTGGCCCCTGGCCCTCTCTTTCAGTCCCATTTCTCTTAAATGTATTATATCTAAAATATGTTTTCTGACAGGCGTTGGGGCTCAGAGAGACTGAACCCAGTTTTATATGGCCTTTACCATAAAACTCTTAATAGAGAAAGTGGGGTAAAGCCTATTCATACTGTCAATCACTCTGTTTCTCTTTTAAGATTAGTAACCACAGGCGCTGCCAGATGTAAAGCCCAGTTCAGGGGCCAATATTGAAACATTCCTCCTCAGTCTGTAATCCGTTTATGAGTTTATTCTTTAAGCTGAGTTAGAATGCAATTACTGACAATGAAATCCCGCCTCGGGCCGGACTGGCGGACGTCATCCCATGCGTACATTTTACAGTCTGGTTACACAGTATCAAATTAGTCAGCCCAATTTGTCAATACATGTAACCATGTGACCGTTTCAGCCATCACACCTGAAGATGTGCGCCACAGGGGCCTGCTTTTTAGATGGTTAACAAATGAGTAAAAAGACACATTTTAGGGAATATATAAATAATGAGCCACTTAATTATCACGAGAGAAGATCACAATGTTATATTGTAATCGTATCAATGTGACAGCAGTGCCTATAAATGTGTGATCTTCCTCAGCAGCGGGTTCAATTTTGCGTAAAAGGTGCGTAAAAACGTGCCCACTCGCGGCCGCATCAACGCACGTGCATGGTAAGAAAGCAAAGTAGTCAATCAAACGGCTTCAGCAGAAAATTAAGACCTGGACCAGGGAAGGAAGAAAGAAACAACACCGTAAAATAAGGCAGTAAAAGAGCAAACCTCGGTCTCCAAAGCGCGCCGACGATCCAGCCGCCTCGTCCCGCTCCGGGCTCCATCGCGCAAGACTCGGCAACGTTATAAAAGTTGAAAATGAGCGACTGGAGAGTTTGTTATCTAACATAGCTGCAGAGGTCCCATAGCTGCAGACTTGTAATGGATCCGAAGCGACTTAATCTGTCAGCTCACAGCGCGAGAAGTTCCTGTCAGTCAGGGAAAAAGTTCACCACTGCCAGGGCTTTCATCTAAACACTGAGGGAGGGAGGTGTGTGTGTGTGTGTGTCAGAGAGAAGGAGGTGTGTTAGTGTATGCTCGCTCCCTCTCTCTCTCTCTCTCTCTTTCTTTTGTAAGCTTTGCAGCTCGAACTGCCCACCAAAATGGGTTTCGGAGTGTGATGTGAGCCACGTGGTGCAGGAGGGCAGTGTGGGTGCAACACGTCACAGGAGACCCCGGGGGACTGGGTGGCATACGGGACAGGGCGGCACAGGCTGTGTGTCCGCAGTGCTAATAAATACACTGAATAACAGCACTCTTTTTAATGGAAAGAGAAACACACATCATCTCTCTGCTGTGTTTTTCAAAAGCAGGCCTCCACCGGGGATGGCAGAGAGATTGGCAATATTGTTCTGCCGTTCTGGTGAATCACATTGAAAGGCAAGACAGGGAGCTTCTGTCTGAGAGCGGTGAGCACAGCAGAGATATTTCTGCATTTGTTCCGGCAGCCATAAGAGACATAAAGGTGTTATTAAGACGTCACGGAGATTTATAGTGTGAGCCTCAACACAGGGTCATTCCTGACGAGGGAGTGTCACCACTACTGACAGCCGTAGGTGGGGAGCAGAGACACAAAGAGAGGTTATTAAAGAGGAGATGCGGCTATGCATCCAGTCATCAACCCCCCTGATTCAGCCGCTTACACTCACATGCACAGAGTTTGCCCTCACACGGACGCACTTCATGTCAGACTGCGCTCCCATTTTTCTGTCTTTGAAATGAAAGTCGATTCCCGGAGTCTCTCTCCAGGCTGAAATCCAAAACTCCTCAGGCACTGAAACATTACGATACATGTCAATTTCCCTTGTAACAAGTCACTAATTATGCCTTCTATCAGAGTATATTGCGAAATCCAGTTGCTGACAGTCTGACAGTTTCATCGCTGGACGACAAACGTCTGAAACACCTGTGAGCTCCATGCTCTCTGAAGAAGAAGGTGTGAACCAAATGCCTGTTTAACCGTGTTTAAGCCCAATGAGAAGATCCAGCAGATTGCAAAAAAGTCTTTCAAAATTAAAGTGAGAGCAGAATCACACCCTTTCGCAGCTGGGCTCCTGAAAACGTTCCTCCTTATCTCCCCTTTTGGCTAGTCTGTGTACCAGACAGACACTGTACTGTCTACTGCTGTTGTAGCTGAAAACAAACGATAGTATTGCTAAATAACATCAAGCTCAGAGAGTTCAACCTGCTGTTGTTACTGAGACCATTTGGGCAGGTAGGTCAAACATCAGTCATCTCAAAAAGTACATTTAATGTTCATAAGACGCCTGAAAACAGGATATCTCTGTGAACTAAGCTGTTACTGTAACCGGTGGGATCCTCTGTTCATGTGGCTTCTACATTTGTGATCCGTGGTCTAAAACCAGCGATAACAAAACCCGTAATTAATTTGCTGTCAACATGTCAAAGATAATAAAAACCCTGTGGCAAAGAAGCAGCAAACTCTGGGAAGAAAATCACACTAAGTTACAGACTCAGCATTTTGCACTTGTGCTTTCAGATCATCTGACACCACGTCAGCAGCACATTGAAGGACTGAGACACTGCTGCCAGCTCTGTTACACCCAAAGCGTGGCACACAGTCTCAGGTTTCCCTCAAGATCAGGTTTAAGATAGCCTGCACCAGCAGCAGGTGGACTGCACCGGACTGCTCAGATTACTGGGAGCCTGAATATTTCATCTGGAGACACAAGGCTGTTGTTCAAAAAGCAGCAGTCAAAGAGGAGAAGCTGGCAGGGAGGGTGAACTGGATGAAATGGGACACATGTCGTTCTGCTGAGGTTACCAGGGATCAATTCTAACATTAAGACGGCATAATTACCCAATACGGGTGTCACTGACAGTCGCTGTCGTTGTCTGAGCCACCGTACTGTGCACAGGTATCAGCTGGAAGTCCACCAACCAAATTAAATAACAAGCAAAGATTTTAAACCGCGTGACGCACTATTTCCTGTTGAACCACTCCTGACAGGCAGAGCCGCCGTTTCCTGACATGGAAGCATCTGCAGCTATGATTCAACATGTGGCCACAGTGCCAGTGAGTCCCACCATTCTGCACTGTTTAGTGTGGGTGGAGATGCATTGTTATGTATGTGAAGCATCACCACCCCCTGCCCTTGCCAGAGCCTGGACGCTCCCCTGTGACATGCCCGGGTTTGCCCACTAACATACCCAAAGACAAATCCCTCTATGAAACTCTGCGGCTCCTCCTGCTGTGTTGCTACGGTCCTGGATTAGCTGGATCAAAGCTCCCCAGCGGGCTCCAGTCATGGAGTTTCTAATGGAAGCCTTTGATTGTGATTAAATGTTCAGGAAGAGCATCTGTCTGCTCACTCCATTTTCAAAAGTAAGTTGCCTCGTCAAAAGATTTGACAAAGTAACGCTTGATGCCATAACTGTAAGATGGTGTGACAGGTTATCAAGTGGATGAGTTCAAACTGCTTTTAAGAGTGTAGAAATAAGCTTATATGCAAGCAACATATAGCAGCAAATACAAATAATTAACAACTGGTGAGTTTTTGGCCACTTCGGGGCAGTGCAACAAGCTACAACACTGTCATCATGAACATGAACATGGTGAAGTAGTTAGCAATCTGTTGCTAATGAAACTTTCTTTTTTGTAATATTCTGTCCTTAAGCTGCTGTAGCAAAAAAATGTCCCCGTTTGTGGTACAATAAAGGAATAGTGATTCTGACATCCAACAGAAAAAGAGGAATATCTGCCTTTGCAGTTCTGTGTGTCAATATGACAATTAATTACTCTCATGTTAGCCCTTTTTGGATCTCCTATGTCTGGAGGAAATATTGGCCTCTTCAGCTGCTAACATTCCTTGTTCAGTAGCTAGTTGCTAACTTCGCTATTTAGCTTCTAACGTTCTACACTCAATAACTAATGTGCTAATTTAGCTCTTTAACTGCCTACTTTCTTGGTTCATTAGCTAGTTGCTAAATTTGCTCTTTCGCTGCTAACCTTCTACGTACAGTAGCTAGTTGCTAACGTTTCTCTTTAGCTGCTATCGTTCAACGTTCATTCGCTAGTTGCTGACTTTGCTATTTAGCTGCTAACCTTCTACATTCAGTAGTTAGTTGCTAACTTCGCTCTTTAGCTACTAACGGTTGATATTTATTAGCTAGTTGCTAAATACACTATCATACCATTTCACCTAGAGGAACACATTGTCTTACATCATGTCAGCTGCTAAAAACTGTCTATGAAGATGAATGAACACGGGAATGGTGTCGGGTCATAGCAGTCAAACATCAGCACACAGTAGTGGATCATTATTCCCCCTTCACTTCTTTTCTTCCCCCTGCAGCCACCTCCACCACCTCCACCACCCTCTCCTTGCTGTGGGCTCCAACAAGACTTTCTCCTTACAGGATTAGCAGTGTAACTCTGAAGACAGCGTCTGATTGTTGTAAGGGTATCTGCAGTGTGTCGCAGTCGTGTGTGTGAAGGCTCAGCCGAGTGTAAGTTGGAAGCTCGACGTGTGTGAGGTCTGGCGTGCATATTAGTACACACCGACTATACTGTGAGCTGATATGAGCCGGTGTGCCTCTGACTGATGGCGATAAGAGGCTTAGAGTATCAAAAAGTCCCACATGTCAAAGCTCTTTGCTGTTTGATCTGCCGATCACCTGCAATACTGTAACTTATTGTTCACCGCCAAGGTCAAGTGACTGACACCCCCCGTGGAATTCAGCGACCAAAGACATCATAATTAAATTGATTTAATCCTTAAATACGACAGAGATGCAACAGTATGACCACACAGACACATTTACCTCGCAGACGGCTAAACCAGAAGCAGCATCTTCCCTCTTTGAGACCAATCTTGCTTGAAATCCCCCTTTTTCCAAAATTCAAGATTAATTTAATTTTCTGACTTTTCCTCGACTGAAGCTGATTCGACTCCTAACAGAAGATGACGGCTACTCTCCTCATCTGCCAGACGCAACTCATTGCTTCCAGCTCTTCATGGTTGCATCAGAGTGGCATCTCAGGTTGCATTTGTGACAGCATCCTCCTGCGTCTCACACAAAGCATGCAGGGTGCAATCGCATGTGCACGCGACCCTTGGGTGTAAGATAACTCCACAGAGTTTCCCAGGTGCCTGCTGTTCCTAGATTGGTCCTAGATGTGCACTTGTTTGAAAGATGGTGAAAAAGAAACAAAACAGAAACGTGCAGAAACACTGGAACCCAGCTGTGACCTGGTCAAAGACCATTCAAAACAAGCAAAATATGTGCAGCTCAAAGCACGATTGGTGCCAGCCGGGCTGAAAGAAACAGCGAGGTGAAAAGGAATTGAACGAGATGCCGAGATAGGAACAGAACGGGTGAAAAGAGATGAGAGGAGAGGAAACAAAGTGGCCGGTGGCTCTTGGCAGGTGACGTTAAGGGATTAGCGGATTGTGTGAGGCAGAATGCACTCGCCCTGGCATCTCTTGATGCTGGTTGCTGAAAAGGTCTCTCAGTATTCAGCCTCCAGAATGAACTCACCTTCATATGCAAATGAAACCTGGACACATTCAAAGTTCAAGATGCTTGGACCAGTTTGTGCAAACACACACACACAGAAACTCATAGTTGTTGTGCATCTTTGTGCACAAAATACTCTATGTACTGTCAATAAAAAACTTCTAATACAATGAAAACTTAAACCAGCAGTAGAAAGGTTTTCTGCAGGTTTTCTGCTTCAGTGTATCATTATGAAGTAAATGTAATGTATACAATGTAATGGATGTAGAATAGTGAAACCATCAGTGCGAGATTGGTTCCCCAAAAGGGGTCATCCCACAGCCCTGTGTTCCCACAGGGTTAGGGTTAACCCTAACCCTAACCCTGTGGGAACCCTAACCCCACAAAGAGATGGGTGCACCAGATTTAGCTAAAATTCAATCTGTAGTCCATTGCTACGGATAATAGGTTGGGTGTAATTGGCTACCAAATTTGGAGAAAGGGGGATAACATCTTATACAAATTCATGAAAAAGGAACATAGGGCCTAAGTTTGGAGAAAGAAAATCACAGAAATGTGGGAACATAGGCACGCTCCCCTCCGAAAACCTGCTTTCCTCATACAACCATTTTAACCAGACTCAGGGTGGAAATCTAAAATATCACACTACTGTGTTCTAGGTTGTTTTAATTTCATTGCTTCCTGATTGATCAGCAACTGAAAAGACAAATGTAAAGTAAAAATCTAAAGGGACATCTGGCCCATAATTCATGACAAAACTACATGTTTAATAATCATTAGCTTCCTCTAGACATCTGCTAATGTTAGCATTAAACCACTTCTTGCTAATGTGACTGCTTGATTCACTGTGTCAAACAGTATTGTTAGCTATGAAGTGGCTGAATGCTAACCCATGCTGGAAAAAACAGCATAGACCAGCTAGTGCTGGTTTTGGTGCTGGTCTATGCTGGTTTTTCCAGCAGGGACATTAGCTAATGGGTTGTTGTAGTCTAGAAATCTGAGAAATCTTCATCATGTCACTACTTCCTGATTGATCGTCAACCAAAAACATGGTTGAAAGTGAAAATCTTGTTTTAAGGTAAAACTTCATGTTTGATAACCTTTTAGCTAAGTTAGCATTCAACCACTTCATAGCTAACATTACAGTTTACATCTAGTGCATTCTACTTCCAGGCTAAAATGACTAAGACTATTAGAATTTAAGAACTGATTTACATCTTTCCAGTCGAACAGTGTAAACAGTAATGTTTGTGAGGAAGTGGTTCAATGCTAAGAGTAGCTTTTGTGGGAGCTAATGGCTATCAGATCGCAACATAAAATCATCCCAGCACCTGAGCTTTCCACTCAAAGTGTGGCGTCAGGGTAAAATGACTCCTGTTTGAATACGGTCTATTCAGTCTGTAAATCTCCAAGGAAAAGAAGGGTTAATTGGTGATCCAGCTAGGTTGGCAGCCTGACACCTCTTCTGTGTGCTTTCACATTGCTATTGTAGACGAAATGATTTAATAATGTCATTGTTTGTCCTGTGTTGTTATTTATAAAACTGAAACGATCCGGTTCTTTCTGCAGCAGCAGCATCAACAATAGTACGAAATGCTGGGTGGGGGGGGAAGTCAGTCTGTTGACACTACCAGGTAAAAAAATGAAATGTTTCCCACACTCCACAAGCTAGCCATCAACACCTGTTGCTTTAAAGGTGCAGTATGCAGTTTTTGGGAAGAAGTTTAGTGAGAAGATCTTCTAAACTAAATAAACAAACCGTCTTCGTTGTCATCCCTGACCATACTAAATGTGCCAACTGACTTTAAAGGGCAACACAGTTTCATACTGATTTACTGTCTTTATCCTGGTGGACCCTGCCACCTTTCTAGCTTCAAACAGTGTTCTGGGGACCTTATTTTTCTCTGTGGACGGCTTACTTATTCCGTCATGAGCACAATAAATATTTATGAGTTACTCTCATCTATATTGTAAATATCACCTTTCCGAGTTTATGAATTTCCACTCTTTTAATCTAATCACAAAGGGTCACAATTCAAACACTTCACAGATATTAAACTCAGTCTTTATTGTTGATATTATATACTGTACAGTCTACTTACATTACTTGAATGGAATACAAGTATATACAATTAATGTTTCTCAATAGATTTTCTGCTGAAGTGCCATCTATTCTGCAGGCAATTTAAATATGTATTGAGTTCAACATTTGATAAAGAATTTCTATAAAAGCAGTTTATTCTTTTATTACAAAAAAAAGGTTACTTTCTGTTTATTGTAAGCTGGTAAGTACAAAATCACTCAAAAAAGGACTTCATAATTATTGTCACATTTTAGGGTGCATATATCACATTTCTTCATACTTGTTTTATTTTCCTGTGTTAGAAATCACCATTAGTAAGGCACTTAAATGCTAGTATAGGTGTTACTGTAACGTAGAAGATTGTTCTTCTGTTTTCTAAACACTAAGGTCTAAAATTTGAAGCCAGCGGGAGGTTTTCCTCCTCAGTAATGGACACAAACTGTCTGGAAGGCTGCTTTCCAAACAAGCAGAGATGTGTCCAGGGACAGAAACAGTCATTTCCTGTTTGAAATGAATGAATTCTGTCTCAAAATGAATCAGTTTGGACAGAGAAACAAACAAAAAAAACAGCCATCTCTGGCTGCGGGCTCCATTGACACACATCTGAATTCTTATGCGCTGAGAAAAGCGACAGCCCTCAACATAAACATGAAGGCTGCCGCTGTGTTTTGCAGAATAGCTATTGTTTCTGTGCTAACACGGTGAATGGTTTCCCCTGGTCCGCCCCACATCCACTTCCTGTGAGCAAGTCTGGGCAAGCTAACACACACACACACACACACACACACACACACACACACACACACACACACACACACACACACACACACACACACACACACACACACACACACACACACACACTCTGGGTTAATTTAAAACTAATCTGCCATCATGTCAAAATTTTTCTGACCAAAAACAGATTAACCTTGATTGTTCTATAATGTGTGGGACAGCTTCAATGCACAGGACACTGTGCGCAATCAATTTAGAATGCTGTAGTACAGAACTTTCAGACTTTTTTTCATTACAACTTTGACGCTCAGAAAATTTTAATGAAAGCTAGCTGTGTGCAACCAGTAGATAACAAACACAAACTTTCAGAATAATGTGCTGTAGCTAATAAATGAGCACCAAGTGTTGAAAAAGTGTGACGGATACAGTATGCAGCCCTGAAAAGAGGAGTTCTGCCGCTCCTCCAAACTCTGCCGAACTTTACTGCCCTCTTCTGCTCAACCATAAGACCAGCACTTGGACCATGATTGTGTGGCTACGTGGGGAATATGAATGTTCCAGTACTCCTGTTCTGTGGAATAATGTGTGGTGAGCAAGGGAATGGATCCCTTTCCAAATACATGTTTTCAGGGCCATAGGAGGAAGGACCGCAGTCTCACATTTTGTGCGTTGCATACAGCCACTGTCTGTAAAACTGTGTGTGTGTGTAGAAGTATGACAGCAGTTTGTAGATGTGTTGAACACAGTTGCACCGGATAAGGCTAGGCTCGGCCAGAGGCTCTTCCATGCTGGACTATCCCAGAAGAACTCTCTGCAGACGGTAAGCGGGCACGCTGCTCTCGTCCTCCGACTCCGACGCATCGCTCTGTGGGTTAGAGCTGCAGGGAGAGGTGCACTCTGGGGAGCACAGGTAGTGCATGAGGGGCAGCCGGTACTTCCCGCAGAAGTCCACAAATTTGATTTGGCGCACACATGAGTCAAAGTAGACGCCTGGAGAAAGTCGAGAGCGACAGGAAGGACAAAGCCAAGTTCAAGTGGCAGGTCAGTGACTTGTATTATTTTCATACTAAAACAGAACAATAATATTCAGATGTTAAATCAGATGCCGATATGTTACAGGTGGAAATATGACAGAGCTGCATATAAAAAAAACATACAAAATCCCCCCCCCAAAAATCACAAAAACAACTCAAATTCTTTTCTTTCAAATATCTTCAAACACTGTGAACAAAGGGTCTTACCGGCACATTTGGGGTTTGGGCACTTGCTGGCAAGGTCAAGGTAGCGCAGCAGGTTTGAGGGCAGGTCTTCGGGGTAGTAGGGAATATTTCGGCTCTTAATGGTGCGCCCTGCCAGCTCGAGCAGCGACGGAGGGTCATAGGTCATCTCTTTGACAAAGCGCACCACCAGTGGGTTACCGCGGAGACTGAGCTCATGCAGGTGCACCAGGCTGAGGATTTCTCTCGGCAGGTAGGTGAGCAAGTTGTTGTGAAGACTTAAGGATCTCAGTGAGTGAAGTCTGAAGTAAGATAGAGAGGCTCTTTGACATGTTGTAAACTACACAAACAACTACAGAAATGTACAACTATCAGATCCATGCAGGGCAATAGCACGTAAATGTAGATTTTATGTAATCGCTAATGATGCAGTTTTATTAAATGTTACCTTGATAAGATACTGGTGGTGTATGTGCAGTTACCTGGTGAGCTGCGGGGGAACGCTTTGGATGCGGTTGTCACATAGCACCAAGTAGCTGAGGTAAGGCAGGTTAGCCACTTCTGGAGGAATGGCCGTGATGAGGTTCCCACCAAGATACAACAGCTCCAAACTAATGAGGAAAAAAAGAGGAAAAAAGTACATTACATTTAAAATGACTGTCCTTACTCACAAACTGAAAAACATTAAAGTATAACAGGGATTCCCACACTTTTTAGTTTATTTGAAACAAAAGACAAAACAAAAAAGGTCAAAACATTTAGACTTTCTCCAGACACAAACTGAACTCAGTTTCACTGTCAAGTAATTGAGCATGCAGGCCAGAGGTCCAATGTCAGTTCTGTTTAATGCTTTTCAAATTAGTTCTTTGTTTGCTGTGCTACTTTTGTGTGGCTGTAAAGCAACTTTAATAGAGGCTTAAAATCTAATAATACTTAGTAGATGACAACACTTCGCTGATAATTTCCTATTATTGGCATTCTCTGGCCAACAAAACTAATATGTACCACAAGGGGGAGCTAAAGAAGCATGGTTTCATGCTGAAGAGTTGATGTGTATGTTAGTGTGTGAGGCCATGCTCGCAGTTCATCAAAAAGTGTACAGATCCAACAAAAAGTCCAAAATCGTCTCCGATCAGCAGCACATTTTTCGCACATTACACACATGTATGCACCACCAGCTAAGAGGAAATGTGTCAGCAAAGGTAATAGGCTACATTTAAATCTGCGTTAATTTTCTTAACAAAAGATAACCTTTATTACATATGTGATTACCAGAAAACTACTGCTGCCAAATATAGATACATTATTTGTTGTATTAAGACAACAAAGGACCCTGGTAGGTTAATAGAAGTGTGGAGTACACAGGGGGGTAATTGGGAGTGAAACACAGAGACAGGGAGAAAGCAATGGATGGCTGGTCAGCGAAAGTAAGCTGTCAGACCATCTGCCTGCTGGAACTGATGACACAGCGACTGCGAGACAGGAAGCCATTATACTGTCCTTGGTGGCTGAGTACTGAGCAAGCCCCCTCTGTGAACTGGCAACTGAGACATTCAGGGTCGGCTGACAGCCCTCGTCGACACAGTGACACAAATCAGCCACCAGATAGCAAGAATAGTAAATTCTGGCGTTATTATACAATACAGAGCTCTCAATTTTCACAATCAGGAAAAATTTACTTTTTCTGGGGCAGTTCAGCCAAGAAACACTGTCTCGGGGTTTCTTCTCTACACATATAAAGACACCTTATATAAACTCTTCTATCAAATTGTAAAGTATTTTAAGAAATGTACTGAAAGTGCACAAAGTTGGGCCCTTGTCACAGCTGGCATCACAACTTGTCGAAATGGAAAAGTAGGTTAAGCGCAGGTGTTACCAACAAAATCCGTGACGGCTGTGTTCTGTTCATATCGCCCACTGAGCCATCAGTGTGACAGCAGGCCAGCATTAACAATACCAGGACCTTGAAACTGAAGCAGCTAAATGCAACCCCATTATTCATTGTACTCAAGTCAAAATATATACGTCAAAGTAAAAGCATTTATACCTAACTAAGCCCATCTGGACACGTCGGTACTTGGTGGAATGAAAATTAAAAAATGGGTTCAGTCATGTCAATTTACAGGCTACTGTCAAGTTTAGAAAATATTTTATGAAATAAATAACGTAATATATTGAAAGAATAAGGGCGGAGTTTATGACGTTAAGTGAAAACTGATAAGAGATGGACCTCTTGTTTGGGCTATATGTCCTGTTAAGTCCTGAGGTTTGATATTTATGTGATGACACCTCAAATGCAACACAGACATTATTTGTCATTTTCTAGCTAACAAATAATGTATGACCAATCACTATAACCTTATTGTTAAAGAATAAGTATTTGGTCTCACTTCAAACAGACAATTGACCTAAAGGGAACTTCAATAGTTGCAAATTGTTTATATCAAGTTGTTATAATAGTCAAAATAATACGGAACTTTAATGTGAGCATTCAACTCTATCCACAAAAGACTAAAAACTGTAATTGTTGCTAGTCGTGTTTTCTGAACAGTGAGATTGTTTATATTTGTCCAGAGTGTGTATATTTGAGGAGATTTATTCTGGTATTAAAACAGGCTATATAGAAAACAGGCATGAGACGATATGAAAATTTCATGACGCGATTATCCTGGCCAAAATAGCTGCAATAAACGATATTGTCCCAACAATCCTAAGAATATACTTAAACTCTTCCAATGGCACTAAAACACACTTAAATCACCTTAGAAATGATCACAGAAAAGAAAAGAGTGTTGTGATAACGGAAATGGAGCCAACACTAGAGTTGTTGAACACATTTCCTGACATTCAAACTTTGATTATATGGGATACCATGGGCAAGCTGTGCAGTCAGCCATGATGGGGAATTTGGAATGACTGAAAAGATGTGGGCTCCACCCCTGTGGCAATTTAAAATAATGCGTAAACGTATACAAAGCGTTGTATCACAATTAACTTATTGTAAGTGTTTTTGTACTGATCCGCAATAATATCTTTAATTGTCCCGTCCCATGTAGAAAATTTAGATATCTAAACACGGTGTGTTTGAGTGTGTGTGATAAAGTGAAGAGACTTGGATGTTTGACCTTTGCCCAGGCAGTGGGTCACTGTGCCTTGCTACTGTTAAACTGTATGATAAGATAGACATGATCTGATAGCTGGCCAGCTTTTCAGTCAATTTGTTCCACTCTACAGAAAACAGCAAACAAACATCTGCAAGCATTAGTAAAACTGACACACTTTCGCTGTTTTGAAATGAGTACTCTGACCCACTTCTATTTTTATATTGGTTGGTTTTGTCCCATTCTCTTGCCAGACTTTTTATATGTCTTTACAGAATTGTTTGGATGCTCGAACACTCTTTCTTTCATGTGTGGTCACATGTAATTAAAGCAGTGTCCACCTTTACTTACTGTAATTTTTTGTTTTATCTCTTTGTGTACATTTTACTATTTTACTTTAACACTGAAAATGTATTTTTTCCTTGAAACTACTGTCCTGCCACCCCTTAGTGTCGGTTTGTATATTTCCCAAACCCGGCCAAGACAGTTACTGGAAGAGATACACACACACGCACTTAATTATCCTGCACACACTATGAATCATGAGGTTTACAAGATAAACTGACAGAAAGGAACAGGACACACATGGTGTGACGTCAAAGCAGTAGTATTGTGCTCAATACCATTAAAACCATAAAAAAAGGGAGGGAGAGAGAGCAATTACAAAATGCCACAGGTTGCCTGGGTGTGTCAGTGTATTAACTATTGTTGGAAGATGAACTAGATGGGTCAACTCATCTGACACATGTGAAACAGCAGGTCAAGTGTGACTAGAGTGGGTTTACGCTACAGTCTACATCACAACTGAAAGGGGACACAAAGCTTTTCACATGCAGAATGCAGATAAAAGTTGACTCATAGAAATGCAAACCAAGAAAGCGCCAAACATTTTAAATGTCAGGATGAACTTTAGCAGAATGTAGGGACTAATTTCTGATTACAGACTGGCATGATTGGAGAGATAACACTGATTGTGCATGCTCCATAAAGGCATTTTGAGTGTCATGACATTTACTTATTACTAGGTATGAGAGAATAAAAGTTTTATTGTGGATCATGATAAAACCCTCAGGATGAGTTGATCTTGGTGAATTTCCATTAACTTGATAATCATGAATGTCCTCTCATGAATAACTTTAAAAGTTGTCTAGCTAGATAACAAAAAGACCAATATATATTTCTAGATTATTCTGAAATGCCACAAGGGTGGAGCCCACATCTTTTCAGTCATTCCAAAAACATAGGCCTGTCTTCATGGTCAGCCATGCCCTTGGTATCCTGTACAACAAAGTTAAATCAGATATGTTGAAATGATTCAGCACCTCCAGTTTGTACTCCCATCTCCATTAGCACAACACTCTTACTTAACATAATGTAAGGTCAAGTGATTTTAGTATGTTTTAGTGCCACTCTAAGCGTTTTAAGCATAGTTTGATGATAATTGGGATAACAACTGTATAATAATATATGACGTAATTATTTTGATGTAGATAATCATCAGTTATTTGATAAAATAAAATTTGTGAAGGATGCCAATCATAATTTCTTGAAGCCAAAGGGGACTGCCACAGTAGACCAGTTTCATGGCATACTTCTATCAAGCCACGTGAAATTATACATAAGCAACAAAAAAAACCTTGATTCTTTCTAAAAGGTTCATTTTTACTACTACTACTAATACTACTACTACTACTACTACTACTAATAATAATAATAATAATAATAATAATAACAACAACAATAACAACAACAATAAAATAATTGTGTAATACCACATACTGTAGGACCTACATTTTTCTCAGACTGTTATCATACCTAGAAAACCTCATATTGTTTCATATCGAGATTATAAATTTAACACCACATAAGACAAAGACTAGCAGGAAATCTTCATGATAAAGAAACTTGGATTTGGGAATAACAGTGTTTGCATTAAATGTAAAAATGAGTAATGACTCAAAGCTTTTGTTGTTGAACAGTGACTTCACATTACCAATTAGGCCTAATACATTTCAGCTGCAACGTCTTCTGTCAACACATCACTCTTCTGTCACTTGACTGAACATTAATCAACCAATCATTTCCGATCAATTTCTGATTGGCTGGTCGGTCAGTTAGTTGCCTGACAATTGTTTTAGCACCACTGTAAAATCAGTGCACTGAGTGCACCAAGTCATATAACTTAACAGGTAGCCATGGCAATTGGGTTCCATGTTTTGTAGGAACCACAGGCTAACATTAAACCAAGGAAACGTTATAATTTGGATAATTGTAATTGACATTGGCAAAACAAGAACATTCATTCAAATGTCCTAATTATTATTATTATTATTATTATTTTTTAAATAGACTGAATGAAGCTTAGCTGCCCTCTTCGCCAC
This sequence comes from Sparus aurata, assembly GCF_900880675.1. Taxonomy (NCBI): domain Eukaryota; kingdom Metazoa; phylum Chordata; class Actinopteri; order Spariformes; family Sparidae; genus Sparus; species Sparus aurata. Next base: position 16,098,991 of record NC_044195.1, read on the forward strand.
AGAATATGTATATTTTAGCTAGCTGTAGTTTGAGGTTAAATAGACAACTAGCTTAACTTGACAGCTAACTGTAACAACAGCTAATTGGCAGTGGCCCCTGTCTGGAGACCTGACCCTGTTACTTAGCACACTTTTGCCAAGATACTCTTTGAGGCATTAACCTCCTAGCCACGACTTACCTGGTTAAATTCTCTATCTCTGCAGGTATACTTTTCAGTCGGTTTCCGCCGAGGGAGAGCGACTGCAGACGCAGCAGTTTCATACACTGAAGCGGGATCTCCTCGAAGCGGTTCCCACTGAAGTTCAACACCTCCAGCTGCAGAGAGCCGAACTCTTTGGGCAGCGAGAACTCGTCCAGTCGGTTGTTCTTGGCTATCAGCGTCCTCAGCCTGGTCAGCCGTGTAATGCCCTCACCGATGGCCGACAGTCTGTTGTTGCTGATGTCCAAAAACTCGAGGTTGCAGAAAAGGCTGACCGACGAGGGGAGCGAGGCCAGCCGGTTGTAGTTCAGGTAGAGCTGCCTGGTGTCCCTTTTCCTCTCCTCGCTGACACTGTCAACGTTCAAAGTGTTCAGATTCAAACGGGAGAAGTCGAGCACGGTGTCGCCCGACGCCGCCGCCGCCGCCGCCACTGCCCCTTCGTGAATCTCCATTTTAGCGATTTTAGCGTGAATTTAAACTCTGAACAAAGTCCTTGCAAGAAGTTTTGCTGTTAGGCTGAACGCCCCCGTAAAGCGCGAGTTAGCTCCAGGGCCTGTCTGTGTTCAACATGGAGAAGGGGAAGACTTCTATACACCCGACCGGAACATTTAACCACATCTCTAGTAAAAATCTAGGTCACTAATTTAGTGCTGAGGACAAGCTGCTATCGCAACATGTCACTACATTGATTGCAATGTAGTGGAGCTCCCCTCGAATACAGCCGTTCTTTGACGGGAGTGTTTTCTCTCGTGTTCAGAGATTGGCTAATTCTCAAGTCAAGCCCCGCCCACACACGCATTGATTGGCTGTTGTCCCAATCTGTCATATTACAAGAGCGCAAATTAAAGGATTTGACAATAGGTTTATTGCACGTTATTGGCATTTTATAGCGGTACACGTGTTTCTTTGAGTAATTCTTAAGGTTATTTATTTATTTTTAAAGTCTTTCATCAATGGATGAATGGTGTCGGCTGATCCATCATGCAGCAAGTCCAGTTCAGACTGTCATTATGCAACACCCCTCTTCTGTTACATTATGCAATACTCTGCTGACTTGGACGTGCATAGAATGAGAAGAAGGTACAGAACAATTGGGTTCCTCCCACTGTAGTCGGATCTATTCATATGACTGTCACAGCTCTATTCTGTTCATGTTACTTTATGGGTTGAATGAGGCCACAATCTGGAAGTGGGGAGTTTGGTACTGTATATGGACCAATTTTATGAACTGGTTCTGACTGCTATAGTAACTGGTTATTGTGTAGACTAAGGTTTTGGAATCCAAATATGGCATTTACTCATAAGATATGATGAATTGGCCCAGACATTATCCCGGCAAATTATTTTCATAGATCAAGTATGTAAAGGCATCCATATTTTACATTTTTTCAATCAACATTTTGAAAGAGCTTCACAATAAAATTCGCTAGCTCAGCATTAACCCTCGAAGACCTGGAGAAGTTTTTGTGGCGCCTGACTCTCCTGTATTTATTTCCATTCTACAAGTCAACATACACAAGGGCCATACATCACTTGATTCAGGAGAAGCTTAAGTTTCAATCTGGCTCGTTCAAAGTCCCCATTATATATTTGCTTTGAGTGAGAATGGATTTACCAGAATAAATAGAAAATAAAATATAAAAATGCAGGCAAAAGATTGTGTTTTTATTATTCTGGACACAGACAGAACCTCAGGAAGTTCATTTTTATTGTTTTTCTTGTATAATTCTTGTTTGGATGTTTTAAACTTCCATATGAAGTTGTGTCTACACCTGACCTTTCCTAAGCAAGTTACAGCCATTTCTTATAATATTGTTGAGTGGAAAAAAGTGTAATCCTATATTTCATTGACTAGCCATGTAGGTGTGTCTGATAAAGTTCAGAGGAATAAAGGGGAATAAATAGAAAGTTTTTCAAGTCATTACAGGGGACACTGAAGAAAAAGGGTCTTTTTCTGAAAAATATGATATACATTAAATATGAACAACAAAAGTAGTTTGGCTACAACTGTTGGCTGTTGGCCAAGAGGATGAAACTACCAGGGTTTCCTTGACAAATCAGTGCTGTAGAACAATGCGTACTCATGTTCACCACAAAGGCCCTGAATGCCCAAACAAGATATTTTAATAAACCCCTGATAATATCAATCAGTATCAATATTATATTGTCATTTTGGATATCTTATCATGATATAGATGGCACAAGTGATGTTTTTTACAGGTTTTAAAGGCTGCATTACAGTAAATTGATGTAATCTTCTGCAAACACCAGACCATTCTACTTATTCTAATGCTTTGCCTTAACCCTCTTAGTCATTATATCCTCATTAATGGTAATTACTTATCAAAAATCTCATTGTGTTAATATTTTGTCATATTTTCTGACTCATTACTGCCATACAAAGGCCACACGCAGTAACTCTGCCAACTATGAAACTCAAATGGCTTTCAGCCAAATGTGTTATAGGTAGAACAACAGTTATGCATAACAGTAACTGTGGTACTGCCTTGGTTTTTTGGTTGAATTTTACAGTTACTGCAATTTTTACATTCCTTTTTCTGTAAGATTACACTTAGAGGTTTTGCCACATAAAAAAAAAAAAGACATTTAAAGGTTCAGTTTCTTTCATAACTGAATTTTGAGCAGGACAGAATACCCACCCCTACAATGTTGTTGCAATATCAATATCAAGGTATTTCATCAAAAATATCATGATATTGGATTTTGTCACCCAGTCCTAGCTTTTATGAAGTATATCAAGATGTATATCATGTATTGTCATATAGCCTAAAAATATTGCACCATTATTTTATGTCTATATCCCCCCAGCCGACTGGCAGCCACATGAGAGAGTCTAACAGTGAATCAATGGGTCCCCCATGCTTTGTATTTGTTGGATCAACTTAATGTAATACTTTCTAGGTCAGACAGTTATTTATATTAATCTCTAATGGAAACTTCACCTTTCTTTGACTCACAATATTTGAAATTGAAGTTTGGCAGATACAAGCACACACACACACACACATACAAAGTGACAAATCTGTGTTGTGGTGTATGGGCTTTATTGGCATACATACCTTACAGTCTCTGCACCTTTAGTGGAGTATAAAGATTTTGCTTGAACTAGTAATGCAACTTTCACACAGACATGTATCAGGGATAGAGTCACAAAGCACTGGTTCACTGCTAAACTTCAGCAAAGCACACTCACTCGTCCCATGCCGTGTGGCATAATAGCAGGCAAAGGTAGAGACCTTTAGTTTTTGCAGGTCTAAGGCACTGATTTTATATTGTCAAAGCTCCCAATCTAGATACAGGATTTTAACAAATACACATTAAATGAACAAAACTACTCTCAGCATCACACTTTCATAGCGCGCACACACACACACAAAATCACGCATACACACGCACACTCAGTTTAAATGCACCCAGTTATTGATGCGTCTAAGCTACTTTAGCTGACAGTGAGGCTAGTCCTTCTGTTAGAGTGATTTTGAAAGCACAGGTATAGTGTTGTTGCTGGGTCCAGAGTAATGTTTTACCTGGAGGATTTTGCACATCATTGAAACATCAAGACTTTGGTTTCAGTATCCACCATGCTATATTCAGATCAGGTCTCACCAGGGTTAGAGAAGATGGAGCCATTACGTCTTCATCTCAGATATGTAAGACGAAGAAATTAAAAAAGCACCAGAGAGACTTGCCTGAGCATAACATGGGAACAAGATTAAATTCCAACTCAAGCCAATAACATACTGTACATAGAAGCAAACGTTTTTGCAGCACAATGATTACTTCAGCGGTAAGATATAAACAAATTTCAGGCTTGTGATAAACTAAAGCCGAAGAAAGCGAGGGAAAAATAAAGAGAAGTGCATCAGTCAAGTAGTGGCCTACTGTGGCAGCTCTACTAGTTCTACATGGCAACAAAATCACTGTAGCTTTGTGCTCTTGTCCCAGCTTCTCTAACCAACATCCTGACCATAAAAACCAATGACGATGTGGAGAAACATGCAGCACCTGGTGTCGAGTGGTCAGCTTTCTCTGTACTCACACGCCTCCATCATCTCAACAGCTGGAGTCTCTGAGCTCCTAACTTCACCCATCTCAAACAATGACTTCCATAATCAAAAACAGTGACAACTTGACAGGTTTTTTTTCTCATTGTAACTGTAAAAATATAAGAATTGTAGTAAAAATAGCCCCAGGACTAGTGTAGAGGCGCAATAATACAATCAAATATGACAGTACTGAACATGAGGGAATCCTATGATACTCTTCGATTGCCCCTGAACCTAACAAACATCAACACAGACACTTAAACAATGTAAAAAAACAAAACAAACAAACAAAAAAAGGATAATAATTAACATAGCAGAGAAACATGAAAAAGTCAGTTTAACATCAACAACACATGGCCGCAAGGTAAATCAAGTATGGAGGAAGGGTGATGACGTGCATCCTCTCCGTCATTGCGTCCTTATTTAGGCCTCCTTTGTGCTGCTCTTCATCTTCTCAACTGTTTCCTGTATTTACACAAAGGAAAAACAGAAAAATAAGCATCCATACGCTAATGTTTCCTTCTTAAAAGCACAGTATGTAATTTCTATGGGTGTCACAATCAGAGCTTGACACCAGTGTACTGAAACAGAACATTTAAGGGGAATTTAAAAATATAAATGACTCAATCATCTATTTCGGCAAGATTCTTCATATCAGTGCATATCCGGCAACAAATATATCAGTAACCATTATATCAGTCGGCCACCTAGTGAGCCTTTTTTTTATGTTTAACATTTTGTAACCTATTGACTGGTGAAATATTTTGACAGTTTAAACAAATTATTCATATATTTAAATACATAAATATAAATAATACATACATATATAAATGTGATATTTCACAATTAATACCACGTAGTATATGTATGTTTTCAAAGAAGACTATGAAAGTATAAATCACAGTGATATCAGGGCATAAAACCAATGAGCTGTTAATGTTTACATATCAAGACTTGGTATGACATAGCTGTCAGTCCTGGAAAAAAATGTTTGAATTTAATATTGAAATATAATCATGAGCTTGAAATCGAAAATCGAATCAAATCATGTATTTGGAGAATTGTGACACCCGCAGTCATTTCTGCCCCTGGGGGTGTCTCTGACAACAAAGACTTAGCATGGGATCATGGGAGCTGCTGTTTTATATTGCCACAATATATTGACAATTTGTAACATTTTTGGAAGCACGCATATCACTGAGGGCCTTACTTCAACGCTGTATTTTCAAGTAAGGCCCTCATGACTAAAAAGAGTGTTCAGCTGGTCACACCAAACTTGTACCCACACAACCACATTTGTTTACAGTGGCATTACAAGCTGCCCTTCTGGAGTACATGACCTTGCTGACTCAGCCGTGGCCTCAAGCCAGAGCTCTCGTTCTACCTTGTGAGCCTCACGCTCTCTCTCTCTCTCTCTCTCTCTCACACACACACACACACACACACACACACACACACTCACACACACACACACAGCAATCATTCCATTATGTCCTCAGTGAACTGACAGAAACAACTAACCCTTTTTTAGACATTTTTGTCTAATGCAATCCATTGTACAGGGAACTCGGAAAAAATGGAAAAGTGCAATGAAACAACGATCCAAACTGGACCGATCCTCCTGTCACTTTTTAAGTGCCCTAATCTGTTAAATCAGCTGCTGTGTTGATTGTAAAATTCACAGACTTGCTATTCAAATTATCCATGTGCAGCGTCCATGTTTTCCCGAGCAGATACACCTTGACACATTTAAACTGGAAGTAGGGAATACAAAGTTTTTTTTAACTTTTTTTTCACATATGCAGGAGACCTGTAAACAGATTTTGTGCAAAATTGGTGTTCCTCTTTAACACAGTTAGATAATGCTGGCTTTCTTAATTCCAGCAGTGTATAGCAGGCTGGTTGATAATCACTCTTAGGAATGACTACAGTCACTATATAACTTTTTATAATTATCTTCCACAGAAAATCATAATGGCACCCCTACCCTTCAACAGCTTCTAATAAAAAGTAAAATGTTGGAGATCATTTAGCTCTTTTTTTTCTCTGCCATCTGCCCCTCTGCTTTATACCCGTGCCCATTTCATAGTTTTATCGATCTAATTTAGAAAACATTTCTTTATTTCACAGCTTTTGATTTACTGGTCCACTTTTCGAGCCAGGCGTCATAAAACTGCTGATTCGCTGGCTGGCTCGCTGAGCTGTGTAGGGTTGGTACACAGTCACATAAAAATGTACACCTACCAATTCCTCTGTGAATTGTTTTGTGCTGGCTGAGCAGTTTGATTCCAAATGCTCAGGAACACACTGTGAGTAATCAACGTTATATTGTATAGGAATCTGAGAGCAAGCACTTGGGTTACGGTTCATGTCAGTGAAAGTTCATGGCCCTGTAACCAAGTGGAAGTGGTGAGGCGTGGGTAACATGGAGCTTTGACAAACACTTTGCCCACGTCTTGATATGAGTCATTTCATTACATTTTTCTGTTGTTTACAGGGGTTTCTCAGATTGCAAAGTCAGACCTGGTGCTTGTTGAGCTCAGCCACACGGAGGTTCCACTCCTCCTCAGTCATCTCTGCCCCGGCGTCTGTTGACTCATCCACAGCTGCTGTTTTATCTGGACAGGTAACATAATAGTCCGAAATGTTCACAAGGCATTTGTGAGCTAATTAAAATCATTAAAAAAAACAGAATAAATATCATATAGCTCATCTCCGCGACTTGAACTTACCAGTGCAGGTCATTGCAGTGCACACCCAGTTGCCACATGCACACACACAGCGGTTACACTCGACCTGGGTCTCTGCTCCATCCTCATATGTCTCATCCTCCAAGGCACATTCTGCAGAAAATACGCATGACAAACTTTTTCAGCCAAGAGCGCAGATAATATACCGCAGCAGAACGATAATAGAAGCAGCATTGCACTGTAATCAATTCATGTCAGCATTTCAAAATGCCACATGATTCATCCAGTATCTCAACTTTTAAAATCACATGCCTTCGGCTTGTTACAGCTCTCTGATGCAAAGTCAGCAAAATTTGCCAACACCCACGCCGTGCAGAACTTGTGGAGCATGTGTGTTAGACATTAAAATAAGTAAATACATTTGAGACATTTTTTAATAACTTTCAAGATGTCTATCGTTCTCTTGAAATGTCCACGCTTGAAAGTCGTGATTTCCATGAGCAAAGGACTCTGTACGTGATAAATCACACACTGGGCAAGCTTTGTTTATTTGTGTAAATAAACAAACACACAATTCCTGTGTGTGTGTGTGTGTGTGTGTGTGTGTGTGTGTGTGTGTGTGTATCCTTGAGTCTGGTAAAGGCAGGGTTCAGTGCTCCAGAGTGAATGTTATTTTTTCTCTCTGCTTCTGTGAACTTTATCCCAGTTATGTATCAATGCCAGATGACTGAGCAGACTGAGTTGACTATCACAAAAAAAAACAGAGCAGAGCAGCAAACCAAAGCTCATTTCCACAGTTTGCTGTGTGAAGACTACTTCAGAAGACTGTCAGACTAAGCTCATTTCAATGCACCCGCTTACTATCAGTGTCACATGACATATACAAACTACTCCTTTAAGCTCACTCTTCTCTGGTGGATTGAAGCCGGGCTTCAGGCAGTTGAGGAACTCATCAAAGCTCAGCTTCCAGTCGGCGTTCTCATCAGAGAGCTCGATGAGGGCATCGACACACAGGCTCCTGGGAAGCACAAACATACATGCAAACACAGAATAAATATTTGTTGCTCTATGCAGTCAACAGAGGAAAAAAAAGCACAGAGCCGCAATGATAATTAGTTTAGAGGGTGTAATTCCATAGAGCACAGTTGGTCATGTCAGTGCAGGGTCCCACTGGAAGCCTTCAGAAAAGTTTGCACTGGCTAGATAAGGTTCGATGACTTTTCCGTGTACCTTAAATTAGCACAGCGGCACACAGATACGGATCTGTATGTGAAAGCATTGCTACAGAAGCAAATAGAAGACTACAGAGTTTGGAAGGTGACAAAATAAAATAGAACCCAGACTACTACAAACTACTACTACTACTACATACAAAACCAAGAACACACCTTTATCTTGTCTCCTAGCTGTCCTAATGCTGTCTTTTTAATCAGTGTGCTGTAATATATTGTTTCTGTTTTTTTGTTTTGTTTTTTTTTGTTTTGTTTTTTAGGGTGCCTATTGTCATCTGGCCGGGGACTACAGCAGGATATTAGCCATGTTGGCTAAAGCTGCCCTTTTTTACTGTTGTTGATGCAGTTGATTAATTGGGATTGTCTTCGATATAATAAACTAATAAACCGACCTGAGCAGTTTGTTGCTCTCCTGGTCTGCGTAGGACTGCAGCTCCACAACCGACTCATTCTGCTGGATGAATTTAAGCAGCTCTGAGGAGTCCAGCTGAGAGTCACCGTTGTCATACGACTGTGGGAACAGGGACAACAATCAATTAGTGAAAACATTATTCTGAAAGAAATCAGCGGAACCAATCACAGAACCAAGCACCGAACCTGGGGCGACAGAGCCTTCTCAGTTGCTGCCCCCTCCCTCTGGAACACCGTCCCCAAACACATCCGGGACTGTACAGAACTCAATACTTTCAAAACACTGACCAAAACTGACCTTTTACAAAGTGGCTTTGTGTACCTGAAAAGCGCTATATAAAATAAATTAATAAATGTATTATTATGTTTTTGATCTGGTTGGTCTGGGCTGACAGTGAATTTTGCAGCCACAACCACAGACATTACCAAGACAGCACTGGTTGCCATGACAAAAACCTCTCTGAGTCTGTCAATAAGTGATTTCCATTTGACACGAGCACATCAAGTACTGGCTGTAATCATGGCGGTAATGGTGGTGGACTTTTCAGATGACTAAAGAGCTATTAAATGAACGGAGTGTTTGTGGAAGACAGTTGAACTGAAAACATTCATGGGAGGATAAATAAAGTATGTGCAGGGCAAGTCCACAGAAGTAAATACTGCTCAAGGGAGGGGTCCGGAGATCCTCATTAAACTGAATTATAACCATCAGCTGACACGCTTGAAAGATCTGTCACATGAATAATTAGGCATGGTCTGAGGCGGCTTAAGGATCAGGGTGGTTAGAGGAGGCCTGCACAGATAAATAAACCGGGCTATTCTGTACAGAGAGCGGTGTTGGAGTGATAGCGTGCATTAGTAGAGAAACAATTCAACCATTGTGTCTTTAAAGGAAAGAAGCCCACCTTGAAGTACTTGTGCAGGATGTCAGAGAAGTTGGATCCTTTGACAAACCAGCCGTCGGGGATGACCTCAGTCTGCAGCCACTGGATCACACGACTCCTCAGCTCGTTGCGGTCAGCAGCGTAGCACACCACTGCAGGGGTGGGAACATTTCCAAGGGACAACAGCATTAATTAATAACCTGTCTCTTGGAAGCTATTTTACAACTGATCCCTGTCCTTTTGTGAATGCATAAGTCAGTATTACCATGTGCATTATGCCCCTTCCATTGACCATAAAATACAGTCATACGAGCCAAATCTCAGTCCCAAAACATAACCCATCTGTGTGAACCATGGACTAATTAACAAAATAGCGCTGAATTTAAATGATTTCAAGTCATATTGGTAACATTTTTATGTGGAAAAATCACGTTTCCTTAAAAATATTATCTTAAATGGGAATCAATCATTGTTCTAACAGGTTTTGTGAGCCAATAGTAAAACACAATTGGTATCACGTGGTATGTGTGTTTAGTGAGCATCAAGAGTCTTGGTAGTTGCCCTAACCTGGCCATAACAATGTCAACAAGCGTTCGCAGCTAGTTCCACAAACTGGCAACCACTTGAGGGGACAGATGATAACAACAACAGCGGTGTTGTGACATGAATGCAACGGTAGAGGGGAGATTGGAAGCCCCATTTAGTGGCTGAATGTTGTCAATGACACTTTAAAATTTTCATGGAGTTTTTTCTTATGGCAGTAAAATTACGAACATTTTAAGTCTGTATAAAATAAATACATAAATACAGTTTAACACACAGTTTTACACACAAACACGGCACAAACTCACCTGGGCTGGCAGCAGCCTGCTCTGATTTCTTCTCTAAAGGTGAATAAAGAAGAGAGAAAGATTTGGAACATTTGAGGCAAAAAACAAAGAAAAATCAATTGCACAGCATTGACTTGATTGAGATTGATGGAAATGAACCTGGTTGTCACTCAACACTTGGGCAAAGGTCTGTCAAGAAGAAGGTGTGATATAACCACGTTCTGTGTCTACCTTTCCTGCCACAGCTCGGATCAATGTCCAGCCGAGTGGGGACACAAAGAGCGCGACATCATCGAGTGTGAGCAGTGAAAGTTCACTCTAGATAAGGTGCTTATATTAGATGCATTAATAGATAAGTCAAGGCCATCAACCCTGTCACCTCGTGTATCAGCTCCATGGGCTAGCTCAGAGATCACGTGCTAATCAGCTCAACTAAATATATGAGAGGATTATCAGCATTTGAACTAAGTGACACCAGTCGGGCGAGCCAGATGATGCTTTGTGACCCTCTATGTTGCACCTCCAAATTTTAATTTAGGGATGCTCGATCTTAAACTTAACAAATTGTGGTCTGATAAAATACGACGGAGGGTCAGTAGAAAGTCATGTTGGCATAATAAACTCAATAGCTTACAGTACAGTCAATACTTGACCAATGCTGAAATAACCAAGTAAGCAGAGTCGATAATATTTGAGCGTCCACTCCTCCCAACTAAAAGCTATCTTGAGTAAAGCTAAAAATAATTAGTTAGCGGTTAGATGCTCTACTCTGACTCTGTTGCAGCATTTGTAGATTGAAGAAAATGTAAATATTTGAGTAAATTTCTGTACAGAACTTGAGCAAATGTACTTTGTTACATTCCATCACTGCCAAACTCAAACCAGAGTGGTATCAGTGTCAGTTCTGACATTATCATGCTGACCAAATCTACAATACAGTTCTTGGTCAATTTCATTGTTTTTCACGTTCAATTACATCAATTCAGGCTCAAATCAGTGTTAGAGCCACACTCTCATATGACTTGACACAAATAATGATTTCATTGAGTTCTATGCAGTTAGCTAATATAATCTATTTTCTTTAAAGAAAAAGAGAGCACTGGTTTTGGATCAGGCTCAATATTGGCAGACACCCCGAGCTAAGGTATCGGAATCAGTATCAGGAGAGAAAAAATAAATGCTGATAAAATGCTGTTGTCGGTTGTGTCTGCGTCGCTGCGGCACTGAATCACACAGATTCAGTAAGGAACCGCAATCAGACAGCGGTGGCATAACAAGGGTGAAGGCTATTTTTTAACCTCTACCTCATCCTGCCAACGTTTTTCAGAGACACAGTTACCGCGGAGAGTTTCGCAAGCCTTCAACTTAGCTGGGATATCAGTGTAAACATGTTAAAAATATCCAGGTAGAAAGTTCAATTTTAACATCTGCGTTTCAGTGAAAACTCCATCTACTGAGTAAGGCACCAAAACAGCCAGAAATGGACCCCGTGGTCAGATTGTGACATCCCGTGTTGCTGCGGCTCGTACCCTGGCAGTGTCCATCGTGGGCCACCTGGATCTTGAGGCCGGTCAGACAGGCATCCCTGTGGAGCTCACAGTGGTTCCTGTAGGTCTTCCCGTTGCTGCCACACACTGACCTCTTGTGGGGCTTACAGCTCTGAAAAGAGAGGAGGAAAAAAGAATGACTATGAGGTTAAAACCAGGGGGCGGATTTCTACACAGAAGCCCTTTTTTTTTCCCTTCACATTCCTACTTCTTCTTTCGTCCCCGCGGAGCCGAGACTCACCTCTATACACAGACAGCTGGGCTCCCCCTTCTCGTTCACGGCGCACTCTCTGCCGGCCCCACAGAACACGTTGGCGCACACTTTGCTCTTGCTCTGCTGCTCCTGAAAGAAAGGAGACGCGTTGTTGGCACTTTGGTTCGCTCTGGGGCTCTACAGGTTTCACACACATGGCGGCGCTGTAACCTAATCGACAGGCCTGCTTGACTGCGCTGCGAAGGCGTTAAACAACATTTTAAAGCACATGCCAAAACCAAATTCTCTGTGGGATTCTACATTCACACTAAACCACGTTTTAATCACACTGTCTTTAAAAAAAAAAAACCCTGAGAGACGGCTTCCGCTTCACTATGAAACCCTCTCCCTGGATGACATCCAAACAAAGCCAGCCTGGTTACGCACCTTTGTTCGTTGGTAACGCAATTTATCTCAAAAACCTCTTCACAGATTTCAAAGGAATTTAGTTGAAAGTTGGGCCAAGGGCAAAGGATTAATGACTGGCCTAGTTTGTGTTTCCATTTGAAGTTGTTTTCTCTTCGAGCTCCTGAACTGTGAAACACAAAATTACTTTTCAGTCATCGCCCTTTCCACCACCACTATGTAATATTTGAATAAAAAAATTCAAATTTATATGTAACATTTACAATTTCAATGAGGTAACAACGCAAACTCAGAAATATTTATATTTTTCCATGACTGAATAAACAAGCTGTTCTCAGGGGAAAATCAGGTCCCCAGAACACTGTTTGAAGCTAGAAAGGTGGCAGGGTCCGCCACATGTAAACAAAGAAAACAGTCTGAAATTGTGTTGTCCCTTAAGGTCTTTTTTTGTTGTTGTTGTTGTTTTATTATTGATTCATGAAAACAAAAAGAGTTTGTTTAGTTTTTTTAGACATACAAATCAGTCAATCAAGATCTTTCTCTTCTTCCCAAAGAACTACAAAGTGAACCTTTAATCTTATTTAGATAGGTCAGAATACAGCTGTAAGCGTGGCCTGTTTAACATAAATCACTTCATGAATGCACCAGATTTCAATTTCGCTCTGAGCCATCCTGCAGGGTCTGTTGATGAACCCTCTAGGTGGCGCTACCTCACCAACATGATAAACAACTTTGCGGTCACAATTCTGACCCATCATTTTTCACATTTCATCCTCCTGAAAAGTCCCTGAACGCCTGGGCGTGACTCTGACATTCTCCTAAAGCTATTCAACCTCTAGATCAGCAGGATCACTGTGTGTTTCCTTTTCAGATCTGGATCAAGATGCAGTTTTCAACATTTATGTTGTTAGAAATGACCAAATCAGACACGCGTGCTTCTAAATCCCCGCTCTCCAACACACCTATTTCATGTGTGTTTGTGTCCACACTTCAACTGAGGTCCCTGCAGACACGCTTACGTTTGCTAGCGGTTGCCATGCCAACGATGGCCATACTCAGCTCAAGAAGTGACAGCTGACCACACTCCACTTAGAGAGGAATGTAAATGGTGAAGCTAATGCCTCCAACGTCCATTAAACAAGGCGGTGCTGCAGATTACAACAGCTATGGTGTTTACAACGGCGTCATGTGTGCGTGTGAGTGCTGAGGGAACAAAGGATGAAGTCAGAACCGAACAGGCGAGCAGGATAAGACGTTGCTGGATGCCAACCAAACTGTAAGCTCAAAAAACCCCTTCATTAAAATCACATGTTTTCTATCGTTTCTGTGTCAGTTCAAGTTTCTTTTCTCGCGGTTTCAGTCAGTCTAATTTTCTCTTGTTGACACTTTTAGGCCTTTGTGTCTTCATCTCTTGTTTGTTTGGTAAAGGAGACTGCCGGCAGGAAAAGAAAAAAGAAAAAGGATGAGTTCACTGGAGCTACAAACCAGCCAATCACAGGATGCCAAGCGGAGCTCCAAGAGCTGCTTTATGACCCTCATTACCTCCTCCATTCCCTATCTGTGTGTCTGTGTGTGTGTGTGTGTGTATACAGGGTGTTTCCACATCTGGAGTCTGAGCTGTGTTTTCCTTTGGGCCCATTCCCATGCTCTGAGAAATCTTTTCTCCTCCCTGCCTCTCCAGACGCCCCCCTCCCTCCTCCCCCTTTAAGCTGCTGTTTCCTGTAAGAGCGAGACAGAAAGTTGGCCTTCTGCGAACGAGTGCACGTGAGCTGGCTCCCAAGCCCCCTGCGCGTGTGTTTGTGAGCGCAGGTTCTGGTATGTAGGTTAAAATGAAGCAGGATTCTCGCGACCGAAACTCTTATAAGCTAACTAATCATAGAATATAACAAGATGGATGCTGGGAGGCGGGCAGTCACATGCGCGCGGTCGCAGTGGTGTAGCTTTTAACCTCAAAGAGGTGCGAGGAGAGGGATCGTCGGGTTTTTGGTTCATTTCTATGCATGATTGAAAACACACACACATACACATACACACTTGCACTCCAAAGTTGAGGTCACGGCAAAATCTTCAAAGCGATCCCCGTGGCTTGGAGCATGTTGGACAATTCGTTTTTTTTTAGACACAGTTGCGCTGGGAGCCTGTTGAAACCTGTAGAAACCTTCAATGAGAACATGAATAATGGATGGGCTGCTTAAATGAAACTGGTATAAACATAGAGCTCTGCCTGTCCACCTCTTCTCTCGGAGCACAACCAGCAGAGGATTCCTGACATTTAGCTAATGAACACAGAGGCACAGGGCTCGTTTTTTTTTTTTTTTTCCGGCTGATTCAAGTGGATTGTTGCTATGGTGAGAGCATGTACAGGCTCCTGTTGTGGCAAGATCACAGAAGTGTCAATCAAGGGAGGCAAGTGGAACCAAGCCCCATAATGAGATCACAGCAGAGCTTGTTGTTCAGATTTTATGATTGACACAGAGGAAAAAAAAACAAACAAAAAAAACAACGGACAAAGCCACTGTAATGTCACCCAAACAACCTTCAACACACGGGGGAAGCGAGGCTGCCTTGATGTGGTCATAAATCATGTCTGCGTGTAGCCTTCGTGGAGTGGGCATACACAATTACACGCACAATCGGACATTTGTATTTATGCTCAAGTTCTGGTTTTGAGTTTTAACCTTTTTTTGATCTTAATTCAGATTTTGGTGTTTGTATGGAACCAAGAGAAATCTGTTTCATTAATCCTCCTGTATACATTTAAATCCAGCTATACCCAGGTTTGTGGTTATCTACCTTTACACTCTTTCCTCTTATTCCTAGAGCTTCACCGATCATGTGGCAAAGCTGACATATTTGCAGACATTAGCTATTCATTCTTTGCTACTCCTGCAGACGTATATGTTGGCTAGTAAGCAGTGGTTGGCGGTCTGGTCGAAAATGATATCAGGATCTCAAGACCACGATCTAAACTGTGAAATGTAGAGCCAGACGTGAAATAGCCAATGAATTTCTCCATTTGCACCATCGTGATAAAGATAGTTCATTCGTTTCGCTCCGCACCCGCCACGCAACAGGCCAGAACTCCTGCAGCATTGTTTACATTAGAGTGTTGCAGGATCGAGTCCTAAAACCTGTAAATCAGTCAGCACTTGTGCATTTCCGGCTCCCTTGACAATGGGCTCTTTGTGTGTGTTTTTTTTTAACTGCCTGAAATAAGGTTTGCAGTTCAGGCAAGCTAAACATCTTGCTTTCTGTTCGTAAAATACACGTTAAACATCATCACGGCAAACACGAAACTCGTCTGCTCACTAGTCCGTCTCCACAGGTGGACTTTTGTTACAAATTCCTCTATCACACCTGGTGGTGATGTTAGCTTTTACTTCTGCTGATTTCATTTACGCTTCAAAAATCATGAAAATGGTGTTCATCTCAGGATTAAAAGCATGTAAATATCATAAACTTGTGTTCACCACAGAGCTTATTTTCTGCAATAATCAAAAATCCAATAGGAAAATCCCTTAGTCCAAGGAACCAGGGCAACGCTAATTTCCTTGTTAGCCTCAACTGTAGTTGGCTACATCACGTAACTGGTTTGTTCATGTATTCTATTGAGAAAGGTCCAAAAACCCCAATTTGCAGTTTAACAAAAGGTTATGTGACTACTTCCTGGAGTGTCTGCTGGTCGCCCGGGGACCTCTCAGCAATGTCGAACTTCATCAAAAATGGTAATTTGTTTTCGAAAAAGCTTTTTCCCGCTTTTAGTCTAAATGCTAAGCTAAGTGAACTTCATAAATACTATACAGTCATTACTGGTATTGAGCCTCTCATCTCAAACCGGTTTCATGCCATGATGTTAACATGCAAAAAAAAACCACACAGTCAGGATTCTGACTGGCACACTTGAGTGCATGTAAACACACTCATTAACCAAATCACCATGAGCGCAGACATTAAATGTACAAATGGACTCGGCACAAACAAATACAAACACGCCCACTGTGGGTGTCCTACTTAAACGATATCAATTTTTCATCGCAGCAGACAAACGCTGCCTCATTTTCCTTCCCCCCCGATCAAAAACAATCACAGGAGCCAGAGCGCTGATAAGTGACTGGTGAATCACAACTGACTAAACAGAGCCCCGTCATACAGCACTGCCTCAAGCATAAAACATGGTTGTATACACCACTCGCAGTTCATTTTTCCTCGACTCCAGCCCTCTTTGCTCTACCATTTCTTGCCCCATCTCAGTCTTTTTGTCAGGAGGTTAAATCATATGAAGGTTTTTCAGGAGATTAAGACATTTAACTGATATTTCTTAAAGCCCTCAGAGCGTAGTTCTCATCTTCCAAGTCTGGTGTACTTTAATTTCTGCACGGCTGTAATTCTCTCTGTCTTTTGTCTTATTCCCAGTGCCATGCCCTTTTACGGGCTGTGAGAGACGTGCCAGTGAGCCGAGACCAGCTATGCGGAGTTTGATGGAAGACGGAGGATGAGAGGAGGAAGCTGTGCAAGAGAGTCTTAAAAAACAGGTAGATGGTGAAGGTAAAAGACGAGGTGCGGTGTTGTGAAGTCAATTTCTCCCCTGCTACGTGTTGAATGGCTCCATGCTGAGGCAGAGAGAAGCAGAAAGGGCAATGTATTCTCGCTTCACATATGAAAAAAGTCTCTTTCAACTTCCGCCGCCGTCGAGGGCGCAGGCGGTTACGACAGCAACACGGCTGAATCTGCACCCACTAACACATGAAAGACACATTAAGGCCGTGTCGTTGCATGTCTTTCTGAATCTGTCGATACGCACAGTGGTATGAGTAATGGATCCTATCCGGCTCCGGCTGCGTGTCTTGACGCATAGGTGTGTTTGAATGTGTGTGTATATGCGTGTGTTTGTGTGTACATCTCGGCGATGCTCCATTGATCTAGGAGGCCAATCAATGCTTCTCTCCTGCGGGTGTCACTTTACAGCCACCGCGAATCCAATTCCCACAATGCACCCTGCCCCCTCATTAGCATAGAAAACATTGATTTGGGGGCTGTAAACACCCTGTCCTGGATATGCCCACAGCGACAAACAGCATAATGGAGGTTACTTGAAAAAAAACGTACGTGTTAATTGCTGAATTTAACCTTTCCGTTAATGATTTGCACAACGATATCAGCGGAGTCAGCACGATTTGTTTATCGGGCACGCAGAGCTCCATTTAATGCAGCCTGTTAGGATAAGCCGGCATTAAATCCTTCTCGTATTGAGCTTTTTCTTGAGAGATTCAGTGCTATGCCCATTGTAGAGGTTGTGCTTCATGGTGCAGTCAGCACGTGTTACATCAGTACAAGCTCAATAAGGATGTCAGGATTTGATGTTGGATTTATAGGATGTCGCCCGTTTTATCCTGTAAACGGCCACCTCAGTGTGATTTCCCTCTTTGCCCCGAGGTACAGCAAGTCTGGTGAATGTTTTTCCGAGAAAAATGTTATGCTGTTTGACAACTTGAAATATCAAATCTAAATTATCTCCGAAGGCTACAAGTAATGATGTTTCTGCTCCGTCTGGTCACCAGTATAAATGTATTCATGCCACCCGTTAAATAATAATAATAAAAAAAAGGCATGGTTTCATTCTCAGACCCAATCTTCCCTCAAATATGTTTGTCACAGCACAAACTGTAACAAAACAAAGAAAAAAAAAATGGTTAAAAACAACAATCTGAATGGATGCAGTTAATCTTGTTTTAATTTGCTGGAAAAATGATGACTATCTAATCGAGGAAAACAAAAAGGGTAATGGAGTACGAGAATCAAAAACTGCTGTCTTATTTGGCACCCCTCCCACCCGCACACACACCACCCCCCAAAAAATCATAGTTATTCATCAAAGAAATTATATTTCAGAACACATTAGGGAGCGTTAACAATGACGCTGACATGAACTGACGAGGCAGTGAAGTCGAGGCAGGCATTACAGCTCCCAGCTGTGTCCTGAAGGCATCAATCTGTCTCCATTTAGAGACTATTTTAGCCACCTTTTATAACCAGCAACACCTAAAAACAGAATTTTAATAATAAAAATGTTTACATATGGTTGTCTTTCGACTACTGGGACATGATGTACGTGTGAAGGCATTAAAAGGAACAGTTGGGCATGTTTAGAGGACAGACGTATTTCCTTTCTTGCAGAGAGTGAGAGGAAGATCAATCCCACTCTTGTGTTTGTATGGTAAATCTAAAGCTACGGCTGGCAGTTAGTTTAGCTTTGCATAAAGACAGGAAAAACTCTGGCCCTGTACCAAAAAGGACAAGTTGAAGGTTTAAGAAAAGTCAAAGAAAAGAAAAGACAAGACAAGTCTTTTACTTTAAGCTAAACTCCCCGGCCTGTAGCTTCCTCTTTAGCGTGCAGACACTAAAGCGGCCAGTTTCCTCTCCTAACTCTCGGTTAGATCGCTCACGAACATGTTTCCCAAATGTCTGAGGAATTCTTGCGAGTCGTGTTCAGTTTTTGCATGCTGTACATGTAAAAACACACAGTAACAGTTATTTTAAAGGAGTTACGTGTTAGGAACGTCATGTTACTAAAAGCAGGACACCAATACTGGTTTCTTACCTACTGCTACCCCACTCCCTACCACCATGTTCTTCTCTGCAGAGAATCTCAGACTGCCAGATGGACGGACAAATGTGCGCACAGCAAGGCAACTTCACCCTCATCAACCTCATAATGCAACCCTGCTTTTTCAAGCCTGTTTCTAAAGAGGTAAAAATCACAGAGAAGGAAAAGAGGTGAAGGTGAGGGATGTAGACAGGAGCCAGAGTCAGGAGGCGGGGGGGGGGGGGGTTTACATTCCTGAGCTGTGTTGTGCCTCAGCTGGGGTCCGACAGAGTTTGTCTTGAGCCAAAATCTCCTCAGTATTTAGGTCAGAGAGGTGCCCCTGCTCTCCCCCCTCTCCGGGGTGTCCCCTCTTTCCCTCTGTGTTGTCTCTCCAGCTCTGGATTGTCCAAAGCCCATCAGCTTTCATGAAATGCGGGCTCGCTGCCAGGATCGAAAGAGGACAGGGAGGACTTGAACTGAACGGCTCGTCTCCTTCTGTCCACAAAGACCTCCCTCCCGCGTCTCTTTCCCCTCGAACCAGGCCTAACCCGAGGAGAAGTGGAGCACAGCCAAAGAAGAACCACTCTTACGCCGCACACTGAACGCTAACTGTGAACCAGTTTCCTCCTTTAAGGAATTTATTTCACGGGGGAGAAACATAACAGACCATCATGGGCTCCAGCTTTGAACCGTCACAGAGGCCTGTAGAATTTTGCCCTCAATAATTAAAGTGTCTCCATTCTTTTTCTTCTCTCTGGATCTACTCAGCTGTATCTTCATACATATGAAATCAGGTTCAGTCTCATTTCTTCCCGCCTCTCGAGAACAGACACACCGTCAAGTCTCCACTGAGAAAAACACACATCAAATCACTAAAATGACATGCTTCCTGTGAGCTGAGACGCCTGGTTAGTTCATGGACTGATATGAGAATGAGTTGATAGTGGAACTGGCAGGATGTGTCCTCGCAATAACGAGGCCAAAGTAGGACTAATTCGAGCGTGTTATAAAGATAAGAGCTCTGCGGGTGGTCTCAAACGCTCTCCGAGGGGCCAGGTCTGAGATTCAAAACCTGCAGAGACTAAAAGGGACCCTCGCTAAGGACCAGCTTAATCGGATCTGCCTGTTATTCCCCACTCTGCTCTCGTTTCTTATTCAGTGTGAAAGGAATGCACCAACGGACGGGATGATGTCACCCCGGTCTGAAGCCACTTATTTTACACCCACCAGGCCCCGTTGTTCAAGAGCTGAAATGTAACAACAACCCCCTGGAAGAAGCGCGAGGAAGAGGGGAGAAACAAAAGGCAGACGGATAGACAGAAAGAGCCTGAACGAAAGGAAGGAGGAGAGGAAAAAACAGAGAAAGTTAAGAGAGAGAAAGAGAGCGAGAGGCTAAAGAAAGGCAGGAAATAAGTCACGGTCTGGGCAGAGCCACATCTGCTAGCAGTTAAAACGTCACCGGAGAACATAAAATCCTATAAACACAGCACCACCCTCCTCTCCCTTGTGCACCCAGTCGACGCACCGAGACAAAAGTGTCCCCTGTCCCCTCCACCAAACATAAGTATCCCACTTTTTATCCCGTCCTCTACTCCCCGCGTCTCTCCTGTCATCTTTTTCTGTAAAAAGCACAGATTCTGTCATCTCTTACAACATTAATGTCCGTCTTTCTCTCATTCTTGATCCAATAATTTTCCTCAGACCCTTTGCTCTCTTTTTTTTTTCGCTCTGTCCACTTTGCCACCTTCCTCCCCTTTCCCTCCCACCCCTCGTCTGTTCTGGGGCATTTTTTTCCATTGCCAGGAAAGGAAGGAGGGAGGGAGGGAGGGAGAAAGGAAAAGAGGAAGGGAGGGAGGGCCCATGTTAGGCTCCAGCCAGGGGAGTGAGTAGATTCCTTGCCCTGTTCTCTGCTCCCTCTTTGAGGCCAGTATTGGGGCTAATGACTGGAACACGCTTGTAGAAGGAAAAAAGGCTCATTTACAAATTGCAGGACAGACCTCAGCCTCTACCATGTTAGACGGAGACCCCTACAACTTAATCTGGGACACAGACCAGGTCTGATAAGCCCTAACTACGCACCTCTGTATCTTATTTTCCCTCGAGGTTCATTAAAAAAAAAACCTGCAATTTCAGGTTCAACTAATTTCATGATTGTATTTCAAGCAATCATTTTCCTCATTCCAGATTTTCAAGCAAGGAGATTTGTTGCTCTTGATGAGCTATTTGAAGATGCAGCCTTAGGCTCTGGCAGATAATGGTCATTTTTTTAAAACAATTTCCTTTCACATTTACAGAGAGAAAGATGAATTGCTTAATCAAAAAACTATTCTGCAGATTCATCCATAATGAAAATGCTCATTCTGTTTCTGTTGATCATAACTGTTGATCGCAACTGTCCAATCGTCTTTTTTCTTCCTCTGCTTTGTATTTGGGTCGAGGATGTTCGGGTTTTTCTTTTCATCTTTTACACTTTTTCACCCCCCTCGACGCACACTGAGGCAGTGACATAAAACAAAAACATAACCTCACCTGATCCAGCTCCCTTTGCTAAAAAGAAGACGATGCTACGCAGGAGCACGCTCAGAAAGGCCAGTGAGTTTATGTTTGAGCTCAGACAATTGTGTTACATATACTGTTCTCAAAGGTCAAGACGGAAACAGAATGAATGAAATAGTTTGACGATGAAAGCATGTTTAATAAATGTGGTGAGCAGATTTGTGCCTCCCAGAGGATCTGTGTCGAAGGATGTTTTCCTCGACAGCAGTCGGACCTCTGTTGATCCACAAACCCGTTGCCCTGCATGTCTCTGTTTCAAGTCATGTGCGCAAGACACAGGTTTTGGACAAGGATCGGTCCATGCCGCACATAAAAGGGTGTGCTGTTCACCTGTGACACATGTGAAAAATGTATTCAGGGAATACACAAAGAACCCAGTACTGGTCCTTAGAATTGAAGCGCAGGGCTGCAACATGTGATTATTTTCTTTATTGATCAATCTCTGGCTTATTTCCTCAATTAAGGTTTCAGTATGTAGGATGCAGTGGCATCTATTGCTGTTGTGAAAGTTCCTCTCGAGAGCCAGTGTTTGATTTGTCCGTGAATGACTCCGCCGTAGTCACGCGTCTTTATCGAATCCAGCTCCAATCAGCAGTGACAGAAACATCATACGCGGGTGGACACGCTTATTTTCTCCCCACCCTTGACAGAGTTAAAGACGTTAGCGCCTGAATACTTTTGCATCTGTCTCCATTCAAGCATCTCTTCGTTTAAAAGTTTGAACGAGAGAAGGAAGTAAACGACTTAAAAAAGTAACGGCTGTGTCACTGGCCTTCATCTTAGTAATTATACACTAACGTAACTATGACTGAAAATTTGAAGTCCATTAAAGCTGTAGGAGGAGCCTGGGAGCTAAATTCAAAATGGTCGACTGCCTTTTGGGTGCGATTCACATGTGCACGGAATTTCATACCTGTAGGTGAAAGTAGGGGCTGCATTTTAGGGGGCTTCAGTGCGCAATGTGGCCACGCCTGTTGTGAAAAGTTCCACCACATTTCAATTTTGAGTAAAGTTTCATGACTTTTTGAGCATGTTTATAAAGACAGAAAGAAAGAGAGAAAGATTCCTTGCCTTTGATTATATGATATTGCATTTCTGCAAATCAGTGAATCCTACACACTGGACCTATGATAGTTCAATAAAATGTCAGAGAATACCAGAACATGGGCCCCAAAACCTACATTTAATCAGTTTATTGGTGACATAACACAAGTACTGTACTTCATGCTGCTTTCTACTTTCCCCACTACATCTATTGAAGACCTACGGATTTCATTTTTCAATGACAGCCTTTTGTTCGGCTTTTAACACATCACAAGCCCATTCAATCGGTTCAATCAACCGCTTGAGAGTTAAAACTGAGTAATTGAGCCACTTTTAGGCTGCAGCAGTTTCTGGTTAATGGTGAAAGAATTCAACTATCGCACCTGGAGAGAACAATGGCAGCCAGTTAATCACTCATCTGACAGCACACTGTGATTCAAAAACGAGGCCTGATCTCAAGGTGCACAGGACCGTCTTTGATGGAAATTAAACCGGTCATGTTAGGTTGTTTTTTGTAAATTAACTTCCTTGAAAGTGACTTTGAAATTCAAACACTTCTTTTTAACATGTCGGGCCAATGATGTTTATTCAGCGCTCTTGACTGCGAGCTATAAAGCATAAAACAAAAGGGGAAATTGTTGGCATCACCGAGTCTGTTCCCCGGGTGAACTTAATTGCGCCTCGCCACCTATACGTACCTTTAACTTTTAGCATGCATGAGTAAGTCAGTGTTTTACATATTCATTATCTCTTGCTCGCAAGCCCTTTGAGTCGTGCTGCTCTTTGTCTTTGTGCGCCCATGTTAATTCATGTGTGCAGCGCCTTTGAGTGCACAGCGCCGGTAATGATAAGATACAGCTGGTAAGCTAAATGAGGACTCCTTTTAAGCCAAGCCAAGAGTGAATAGAACACACTGCAGGGACATGAAACACGGCACACACACACACACCCCCCCCTGTTTCTTCCTCTCAACCCCCTCACTACACCGCCAAGTCTTACCTCACCCACAATCTCCCCCTGCTATAATTGCATGACTGTGGCTCCGTCTCCTTTCTGTTTTACATCACTCTATCTCGCCGTCCTTCCACAATCCCCGTGCAGTGTCCATGACTGGATGTCGGGCCACAGTAATTAGAGCAGGCTGATACAGGCAGAGGACACAGCGTCCCCTCATGCTCATGTTCCCTACACCTGGGCAGATATTTTTAGCCCACCTTGGATGAGAGAGAACAGGCATCAACATGGCAACATTGGCAGGGTGCCTGAGAGGCTCAATCAGAGCCTGCTCCAGATGCAGGGCATCAGGGGGACCATCTTCTTCTTCTTCTTCTTCTTCTTCTTCTTCTTCTTCTTCTTCTTCTTCTTCTTCAACCTCTCAACTCTTGGACTGGCTCCTCTGGTTGCCTTGTTGGACTTCCTCGTGACTTCTGCATTTTTCAAGATCCAGAGCAGGCGCAGATAACCAAATTAACCACTGTGTCATTCCACCCTGACGCCATGAAATCTTGCAGGATAACACAATAACACCGGATGCCATATAAACAGAAACATAAACATCCCCTCCCTCTCTCTCTCTCTCTCGCTCTCTCTCTGTGTGTTCATATGCATGAGTGTGCGAACATGTCCCCTGAGGCCGCAAACTCTTATGACTTTCACTACGCCTGAAACTCGACCTCCTTTGCATACCGAGCCCCCTGTGCGTTTGAGTTGAGGCTCCAACATTTTACTCACAAGATGCTTATCTCGTTTCCAGCAGAGTCCCGACCCCGGCCACCCTGCAGCCACACCAGGCTTGTCTCCAAACGCAGCCATTTCTCACCTCGGGAGGCACACGGGCACCGTCCTTTGTCATAAATCAGGACTTAGTGTCCAGGCTTTACTACCACACACTCATGCCAGAAAATAAACACATCAGTTCACACACACAAAGAGTCCTGCGTTTAATTTGCCTCAGCTGCTCTTTTCCTGAAAATCTAAACACACACCCTCGAGGCTGATCAGATCCTCTCCTGCGATAGCTTCGCTCCAACCTGTTGACCTCCTTCAGACGGCACACTGGAATGCCGGATCAGGCCCTTCCCACGGCCAGTCAACTGGCCATATATTATCAGGGCAATTACCTTTGGAGAATAGATGTCTTTCTAATGCCTCCCCATTAACTCGGTGGGTACACGCAACAGACTCTGCTGTGTGCTCTGTCTCCACCATGCCATACCTCCAAAATAATGGCCATGAATCTAATAAAGGCACACACAATGGCACATTTTCCAGCCAGAGGGCTGAGGTAGGGGACAGCCGAGCAAGGTCAGCGGGGAGGGGGCCTAAGTGAGTAATGTTGTGGCAGTTGAGGCGATAATGGCCATCTGCGTGAAGCTATAAAGATAGACCAGGCAGAAGAGACGTGGGTTTATCTTGTGTTTTGTATTTGCCGCACTGTTTGAAAGAATCTATCCTCTAATTAGGCCGCAGCCATTACTTCAGCCTGCAACTGTTCTGCAGGTCAACAGAGGAGTCAACACAAAGCCAGGTGTTCAACAGCTGTGTCCGGTGAGAGCGCAAGGTCATCAACCAACACCTGGTGTGTGTGTGTGTGTGTGTGTGTGTGTGTGTGTGTGTGTGTTTCTAGTTTTTTAAAGGGACAGTCCACTCCAAAATGAAAAGAAAATATTTAGCCTTGTAACTGTGGTGCTGTTTATCTGTCTAGATCAGTTTGTCTCAATCTTTTCTTCAGGCTGTATCGACTCCAAGGATATTAGGCTCTCCAAGTACCACAGACATGATGGTAGCCTGACTTTATTCATCTCACTGTTTTGTGCTGTTTGCTGCCAACGTTAGCAGCTGCTGTGATCACTGCACTCGTGCTCAATACACTCCGCCTTTGACTTCAGCTTCAACATGGCTGTTCGAAATATTCCCGTCCTGCTCCGCACTTCTACTTCCTGACAGTTCACATTTGGAGCCACGTTTGCAGTGTTTTTGAACCCCTCCTGTTACGCGCCCCGCTTATAATCTTGCTATCACAGTTTAGGTGTGAGTTTAGCTCCAAGCTAATCACGGATGACGTATGTCCGTGTGACAAGCATGACTGTGAGTCCGTAGCAGGCTTGAACAAAAACACTACAGGACAGACATAACTTATATTAGATTACATTAATTTGAAATTCTGTTAAGTGTTTTTAAATGAACTTATTTCATTTTCAAAAAGCATATGTGGGATTCCTCCATGTAACACCACAGGAAGCTGACAAACCACCAGTGGTACCAAAGTCTGAGAATGAAGGGCAGATTGTTTTGGTCATGCTGTAGAGATGTTTGCCTCATCTTTAATGTAACTGAACGACATGGCACTCAGCTTGTAGTGCTCACAGCATTATCTCTTTACAGAAATCATGACCTGGTTACTCAAGATAATCTACACACCTTGTTGTGAACAGTCTCATAGGAACTACTTTCTCTCTACTGAACTGTATCACTGCGCAGAAGAAAGCGTGCATCCACTCATGGACGAGAGGCTAGCTAACATTACAGCTCAGCCAAAAAGGATGTAACTAATGTCAGCACCCGGCACTAAATCTCTCGTCCATGAGTAGATGGATGTGATCTTCTCATCCACGCAGTTTTGTAAAAAAGAAAATAGTCCCTGCATTAAAAAAACGCTCACAACAAAGTCTGTGGACTGTCCTAGTAGCCCATTGCTTTTGAGTTTTTAAACAATTTTTCTGCCTGTTTCCATTATATTAGAGAGAAGGGCGGACACTTCCAAAACGCTGCAACTCACACCAAAACAATCTGGATGGATGAACAGCACTACAGGTGAGAGGAGACACATGTATTTTATCATTTTGGGGTGAACTGTCCCTTTCAAAGGACTAGTTTCACAACTTCCTCACCCAGAGTTAGAAGAGAAGACTGAGGGTGGTCGTCCCCCCCTGTGCCACCAGGCCGGCCAATCTAACAGCACATTATCTCCGTGTTTGCTCAGAGGTTGGACTACTTAGCACCGCGGTGCGAGACCCATAAGGTGAGCATTCTC
This sequence comes from Sparus aurata, assembly GCF_900880675.1. Lineage (NCBI taxonomy): Eukaryota > Metazoa > Chordata > Actinopteri > Spariformes > Sparidae > Sparus > Sparus aurata. The sequence goes on from NC_044195.1 coordinate 16,125,687, forward strand.
ACAGCCCCCCGAGCACACAGACAAACACACATGCTCCCCTCACTGACCACCCAAACAACGGTGTTTGTACGCCATTAGAGCAGCAAACGGTGGCACCCGAAGCATCCCGCGGGATTGATGATGAGGGGTCATCAGACAAACCGAGCGGGGCTTCGTGAGACAAACACTTGCCCTCCCTTCTTTTCTTTTCACAGCTGCCTGTCACTCTTGTGCCACTCTGGTCCTCGCTGCTGCACAGAATAAAGACCAGGAGGAGCATTTCTCTCTGTGTGTGTGTGTGTGTGTGTGTGTGTGTGTGTGTGGTCCAACAGGATGAAAATTGGAAGTGTGTGCCTACAATAAAACACATCAACCTGCATCCTACGTGCAATCTTTTCTAAAGGATTATGAATGTCCCTGAAGACAGAAACTGCCTCACTGGCAATTTAGTCCAACTGGGAGCCGGATTGTCTCAACAATGAAGCTCATAATTACGCAGAGTGCCAACAATAAAAAGGCATAATTGGCTCTTCTTAAGAAAACAAACACTGTAACAGGCTGTATGCTCAGCACAGCTATGAATGTTTGGGCTTTTCAGCACAGCACTGACAGACTGACTCGCAACCCTGTCCAGATGTTTTTCTCCCTCATCTGTGAACAAAGCTGCTGTGTTCCTGTCACTCCAGGCGCACAGCTCGCACACACACACAACCACGAAGAAGAATTCTGTTCAAACATGACAAAAAACGAAAACCTTCCAAAAAAAAAAAAGGAAAAAAAGACAACGATTTCAGCTTCGGAGCTCCAAAACTTACCTGAGCGTTGCAGACAGCCGCGGCCAGCAGAAGCAGCGCGGCGACACTTCTAGACAACATCTGGACGCGGACAAACAGAAGAGGAGAAAACAAAAAGTAAGGTTTAGCGAAGAGACATGATGATGGTGAGAGTTCAACGCGTCCAGCATCAAGCAGGACAAAACTTGAAACGGAAAAAAAAAGCTACTTTCAGGGGTTCAACGTTACCATTTTGGCGGAAGGAGAGCTGGACAGTGAGCTGGGAGGACGGGAGCTGCTGGTCTGGGTGTTTGTCAGGACGGAGGCGAGCAGGAGGTCCGCGATCGCAAGAAATCTGAGGAGCGCTGAGGAATTCGTGCCCGTCCGCCAGTCTCTCCTCCTCCTCCGTCACCGCCCGGCCAATGAGAAGGTCTGGAGGAAGTGGAGGACGAGGAGGAGGAGGAGGAGGAGGAGGAGGAGGACCCGAGGAAAGTATGTGTGTCCTGCGTGTGCAACCATAATCTGTGAAAGATTATGTTAGGATGGGTTTAATGGCTGATCGACATGCATTTTTTACAAGACACGTAACTGTGGGTGGAGAATGTTCGCTGGCTTTGTGCCTGTGAAACCACAAAAAACACATAATCTGCCACCACGATCTCAAACCTTACCACCTTCTGTTGTAGTACAACACATTGTCCAGTACTGAAGCTTACTACATGGATTGACCTGGACTTGTTTGACCTTAATTGAATTTTCAGTTTGGTGCCAAAACTGTATTTCTTTTGGTCATAATCGACGAAGTAATTTGTAAAATATTCCAGAAATTGAAAGGTAAATCCAAAAGATCAGGAGCAGCATACCGACGGAGTAACCGTTAAACTGCTGCTGTTAACTAACTATCCTTGGTTGTGGCTAGCCATCATTAGCTAATTAGCTCAACATTGTGAAAGAAGGGTCTGTGAAACGGTGGATACGTTGTTTTGAGCGTCACAACCTCCACGAAATGACTCGTTTCACTGTCACAGTCTGAGCCATTCGGTTAGGGTTAGGGTTAGGGAACGTTTAGGCGAGCCACACAATTAAATATGTTTTCTCTATTCAAGTTAGCCAGGCGCTAAAACAGAAGTTAGCCGGCTCGGTCGGTGGAGGTCTCTGGTGCGCAGGCTGTATGGGCCACACAACGGGAAAGATTCGGGTAATTTTATAGCCGGGAAGTCGAGTCATTTTGGCCTCAAAATGCCACTGAACAGCTGTAAAAGGAATGAATTGGGCTGTGACTAGATTTTCATGTAATTTCCTTGGTGCCTAGCAATCCTTGGCTATAGCTAGCTACCGTTAGCAAATTAGGTCATGGCCATAGATGTATATAGAAGAATTAGATACCAGATGGAATGATGGCGGCCATTCAAATCAATAAGAATTGCTCACCGAGTGCATACACAAAAATAGTTGTACGGCCTCTGTGTTTACTTCCCAGTTATGCAGTTTACAAATATAAAACCTACATGAATGAAAAATGTATAATAGAAAGAGTCGTAAATGACTTGGTTTGCAGTTCTTAACGTCCTATAAACAGTTTTACAAATGTCTCTTTTATAATGCTGGTCTATGAAGATGCTTTGTGGGTTGCACAGCAATTTTCTAGCTGCAGTACCACAAGTGGCCACCATGCCAAAATGGAATAAAGGTTGAGAGGCACCCAGTTTGGCTTCTGGGCCTCACTTTGCGCAGCCCTGGTGTAGATATTTTATTCAGCCAGCTCCAATCTATGAGACATTTATTCTATTCTTACAAATAACTTTGTCAAATACATTTATATTGTTATGAATCTTGATTAAGAGGCCTGTATTGTGGAATATCAAAAGATACAGACATATCAGTCATCAGACTGTTTGCCCATTGATCACAATAACACCATTCGCATTAACTACTGGTATATGGCTTGATTCTTCAAAATATGCTTTGATAGTTCTTGCATACAAGTACACCAAGTGCATTTATGTCATAAAGTGGCACTATGTCGTTTCGGAGAAGAAATTCAAACTCTATATTTTAATATTTACAGTATTAATGAGGCAATAAAACAAACTCAGAAATATTATTTGATTTCATAACTTAATAAACAAGCCGTTCTCAGAGGAAAACAAGCTCCACAGAACACTGTTTGAAGCTAGAAAGGTGGCAGGGCCCGCCACATACAAACAAAGTAAAACAGTATGAAATTGTGTTTTTGCCTTGCAGCACTGTTAAGAGCTGATCAGACATATCCGTCTAAAGCCTAATGCTACATCTGTGATTGGGTCTTTGGGGATGTTTGATGGAGCGCATCGTTTGTAAGGTATCTGTGTGCTGACTCAAAGCAAGCAAAACTCCAAATAGTATTTTATATCCTCAAATAGTAAAGTATAGCCAGGATGTAATTAGTAAATGTTCCTGCCACATGACATGATTTGACACTAGCTTCTGTCGAATATGAATGCATTTGGATGGTATCAAACAGGCATACACTGTTAAAGTACAACCTTCATGTTTGTTCTTATCATGTGATTTCTCTTTCCAGCAGTGTCCTTCATTCACATTTTACATCCATTGAAGCCCTGTGAAGAAAGACCTTTCCCTCCCCATGTACTGAAATTAATGTTTTGGATTTAAGTATTTCAGGATTACAAACCACCACTGTTGTGCATGCTCCAGCGAGGAGCAATTAAAGAGTGATTAAAAAGGACAGTCTGAGACACCGAACACCGCAGCACGCTGAATTCTGAATAGAAAGCAGAGGATGAATGAATTTTTTCCCACTGCAAGCTATCAATTATATATAACTTCATCCCCTCTGAGGAGATCTACCTGTTTAAATAGATGCTGTGATTATCTGACACCCCGGGGCTTTTTGTGCGAGCGTGTGTGTGTGTTTGAGAGTGTGTGCGTGCATTCTGTTTTTTTCATCCTACCCGCACTGATATTGAATAACAAGCAGTGAAAAACATGCTGGATTCAGTTTACACTCTGAAGATAGCCTCATGCACATAATTGTTCTTAGATATTTTAAGCATTTTTTTCTGTTTGTTTCACTCATTAAACGGCCTTTGTTTGCCTCCGTGTTCTGCCGACACGCAGGAAGCTTTGTGAAACGAGTTCGGAGCTGCACAATCAGAACTTCAACCATGAAACAATGCAACAATGACAAGCCTAATTTAGGCTGCTGGTGAGAAGACTAAACTGTTTCCACTTACTTCCAGGGTGAGTGTTATAACCCATTCTAAAATATATTTAGGCTCCTGTTGACATTTTTAAGGAAACAGATTTACCAAGACACAAAATTTTAACACTTAGAATTCTATAGAATTCTACAGATCTTAAGTATCAGTCTGTTTACAGGTCTTTGAGAATACTTCTCCATACGGCCTGTGAAAAAAACTTGTATTTGCCCTTTTTATGGCCTTTTTAAAGCCTTTTTAGGAGTGATGCAAAGTCTGATAAATTGCCATAAGCGATGACAGGATTAAAAATGAAAAAACATCTGTGCATGTAGACTTAGTAAAATGTGAGTTTACCAGACCGCTGTGGCCCACTCCTCATCTCTGCTTCAGGCTAGTGGCTTGAGGCTACTAGCTTATCACACCAGAATCAAGCCCCCAGGAAGTGAAACAGGCTACGAGGCCAATTTCACGTAGTGGCTAAAACGTGTAAAGATGATGTCGAGTCCTAAAAAGACTTTTTTACCACAAGATTACAGTGTGAAAGAAGTGACTGTAACGCTGTGGATACCTTTTGTTGACAACCACAACCATGATGATGACATTTGACATCTTAAGCAGCCTCATGATTATGGGTTTTTTCATCCCCATTCAAGTTAGCGGAGAGCTAAACCAGAAGAAAAGAAAAAGAAGATAACTCTGCGCAACTTTTGCCGGCCAGCAGGGCCATATGTTAGCAGCTATAATCCGCTATGTTCAAGAAGCTCCCTCAGCTTTAATACTCTGATGAATACATAAACAACACTGTAAAATCAAAATGCAACGATTGTGTAAACACAAGCAAAATAGCAGTCACAAATGTATCATAATCTCAAAATGCTACCCAGCCAGACAGCAAGACCAGGCGTAACCAGACTCCGGTCATACGCCATGAGTGCAGAGGTCAAAGGGTAGAGTGCGCAGGCAGGTAGTAGAATGACACGATTGGTTGAACTTATTAGAGGCCTGCAGCAGCTACAGCTACTGGATTTTCTTTTTCTTTTTCTTTTTTTTTTCTGTGCATTTTATTTTTTTAACTGCTGTCTGGACATAACAAGAGATGTTCTACAAATATAACAAAACATGCCTCAGAATAAGTGACCAACCCTAGCTTTAATATGCTGCATCGATTTTGATGATTTTTTTAAGCTGTCCATAGTGAGTCTGACAATGTTTTTCATTTTTCATTCCAACATTGTCATACAATATCCACTGCTTATGGTTTCGTTAAGATGCTGGCAGCACACGGTTAAGGTAAGGAGTAGACTGTCATCATGGTTGTAAGAGTCTAAACTGACTTGAAGCCTGAGAGACTGTGGTTTTGGTTAGCATGTTCCTGAAACTATGATCTGATCAAAAACCTAACCACATTCATGACACATCGTGCAAACCAATCTCTGGTGTGAAAATGTTGATGATGAATATGTCTATCAAAAGGTATTTGTTGGAGGAAATAAGCAGTGTAGAAACATATTTTCTGTAAGACTGGGTTGCAAAAACAGTACCACAGTGGGCTTTTTCATATAAAGACTGATTTAAATCAACTGAAAGATTAATTGAAATCAAGAGTAGATTTGCCTTCTCTCAGCCTCTGGAACCTCAATTTAATGCACTTTATTCCTATTTATGTCCACCTCCGACAAGAGCAATCAGTAGAAAAAAGGCAGAATGTTTTTAAGAGCAGAGTGATGTGTTATGCAAAAGCTGATAGACAGCACATCCTGTCATCGTCCATTTTTGCCACCCGTCTAGCTTTCTTCCTATTCTCTTTCCTGTAAGCACACACATACACACAAACACATACAGCAATGTGTGAAATATTTAACACAGACTCAGAAAAGGACATTTACAGCACATTTGCTTTCACCACGTTCTGCAAGCAACTGGGAGAAGATGAATAGTTAATCAGACAAACTGTTTAATCTCTCCTCTTGCTGCCACGTCCAACAAACAATACCCATTCCCTCTTCAAGCCATGGGTGTAAAAACTGTTCTCTGCTACCACTGATTTAAATTCATGCACTGTGCATGCACATGCGAGCGGATCATACAGTATTCAGCGCGGAGAACAGAGGTATTAGCTTGTCTGATGTCTCTCTGTGTTCCGCCAGGAGCTTTCCAAGAGGCATCTCAAATATTCACAAACATCCATCAATGCCTGAAAGGGTCAGAGACTAGCCACGGTCACACACACACACACACACACACACGTACACTCGCAGGCATTAAAACACACACACACGCAGAATGCACATTCAATTAGATTCTTTTCTGCTCCTGGAGTTTTCTTTAATCACTTTTTTTTCGACCATCTCTTTCTCTGAGGCAGGCAGGGGTGTGTGTGTTTTTGTGAATGTGAATCGGTGTGTGTGTGTGTGTTTGTGTGTGTGTGTGGGTGTGTGTGTATGTGTGTGTGTGTGTGTGCACCCAGGGGGCTCTGAGTGTCTTCAGAAAGAAAATGTATACTTGATGTGCATGTGACAACATATTCAGTGCATGCATCTGAAAGTGTGTGGTTAAGGCTTGAGGGTTGAGGCTTCCTGTAGTAGATAAATTTATGTGTGCCAGGGCCCTGCAGGAGCTGAGAATACCGTTGTGCTTAAGGTCTCCTGTTTCACTCTAATGCCCATAATATTGCTCTGCCCTCATAATTTCTAAGTTGCAGATATGAGAGAGAAGGAAAGAGGGTGCATTCAAAACAGCTAATCAGTGCTAATCAGGGTTGTGTTAAGACAAGCGGTTTGGAGAGGATTTTCTTAATGAAAACAAACGAGATGATGCTGAGGGGATTCACATGCTGTCGGTGGAAAGCAAGGTTCTCTTGCTTGTTAGCCCGGCCTCCTCTCACTCAGCCTCTGGTGAATGTGGCCAGGGGCGCCTGCTGCTATTTCTGAAGAACTCATTTATTAACCTGGCATTTGGACAATGGAACGCTGTCAGTGTGCGCACACACACACACACAAAGACGCACGTTTGCATATACTAACATGCTACAAACCAAAACACTCAACAAGGCATACAGAGGTAGGAGGGGGAATGAGCAGACAAACCTAAGTATTATGTCAGCTGCATAACATCGGATGTCACTTCAAACAAGGACACGCACCCACGCAGAAATATGATACACACATTCTAAAGGCATCAAACAAACTGAAACACGTTGCTTTTTCCTTGGCAGTCGCAGCCCTCTGCAGACCTTTTGTCAACCTGTACCCTTCAAATAGCTCTCCAGCCAATAATCAAATTCTGCTCCACCAGCTCTGGAAGAGAGAGGGGAGGACCTATGACACTGCAGAAGCTTGTGTAGCAACACCTTGTAATACATCCTGGGATTTTTCAGTGTAATTTCAATGTATGAATCAAGTACCAAAAAATACTTTGAGGGTTTTAAAGGTCCTTACACTGGCAGTGTTCGCTCCTGGATGCCCCTGTGGTAGATAAAACATGATGGATTGCCCTCTAGGGTGCCCCTTCAGTGGACCAAATGTGATGAAGTACCCTCTCTTCACTTTAGATATATCACAACCCCCCCCCCCCAAAGAATGCACATGATGCTCGTTTTAAATGTTTTCACCCCTGCCCCTCTAACACGTAGATCCAGTAAAAGAAAACAAGACTAAGCAGACAAGGGAGAAATAATTGGACATTTTAGAGGTACGGAGAAATCAATTATACTCTGTTCAAGAAATGTTTGTAAATATTGGTTACCTACAGGACCCAGTACTGGAAAAAGTAATTATGATATAATTCAGTTACAATAGGCTACCAACATGAAAGGAGCATCGGAACAATCTCTCAGAGTTAGAGGAGTTATTGAAGAACAGAGGAATGTGCTTAAAGGGTAACTCCACCAATTTCACATGGTAAAGTGTCTTTACAGGATGGGGAGTGCTACTGTTTTTGTGGAAAAAAAGTAGGATTAACTCTTTTGTGACTCCAACGGAAGCTACGTGTAGACTGATAAATTGCCCCCAGTGATGTCACTCAGTGGCTAAGTTGCATTATGGGTAATGTAGGTACTAGATTTAAAGGGGAAGTAATTCAGCCTGTGCGTCTAATGCGTTGAAAGTCCAGTGTGTAGGATTTAGTAGCATCTAGTGGTGAGGCCGCAGATTGCAACCAACAACACCCTCCCATATGGGGCCGGCAAACAACACGTTGTCCGTTTTCGAGATACCATAGAAACATGAGGGTGCAACATGGCAGCCTCCCTGGAGTAGGACCCACTCCATAGATATAAAAGACCCTTTTTAACGTAACAACTATTATACGTTTTTGGTGATTAGACTAATTGAATATCATTATGAATTCTATGTTCCATTTCTGGAAGTAGGACCTCCTACATTTTACACACTGGACTTTTAAAGCCTTCAGTAAAGTTTCATAAATCCAAGTTTCCATGTCCATTGGTGAAAAGTAATATAATGTAGTGGAGCTTTTATGTCCCGTCACTATATAGCTTCAATAAACAATGAAAACTACACATTGAAATATGAATAACAATAAATCGTGGGCTGTATTATTAAGCGTTAGAAGCTCGTACCGACTGGCAGCAGGGCTCAGGCTTTGTGGAATCACACAGAGAAGACTAAAGCACCATTAATTGACTTTATTGCCTGCTTGACAGAACTCTATGCTTCTTTAGCAATGCAAATGTCATTACGCCTCCAGCTGCCAAAATGCAATCACACACACACCCTCCCACTCACACCCACACACAAGTACGCGCTGCTGTTGGAAGAGAAGACCAGGGGAAAAAGGTGATTACAGCAGCCCCTGCTGGTGCGCAGATCAGTTAAAGCACTTCCTGAGCATTCCCTGCTTTAAAACCTTCTCAGCTTCTACTCTTTATCCACCTCCACCACTGCTCCCCCCTCCCCATACATCATCAACTCTGCTTTGAAAAAGCCTGGGAAACACACAGCCTGCCTTCTTTTTATATGCTATATATAGCACTTCCTGGCAGAGCGTAATGACAGACATTATGATTGCTAATCAAAATGGCCATCTGAATAAAGGGCCAAAGAGCAGAGCGATGTGTTTGCGAGGTATATGAGAGCTTTTCGCCTTTTGAAGTGAGGCGTAGGTCATGTGCCACCTTTCTGAGAATGAATTTCCTGTTATTTCTTTTTTTTTTTTTTTTTTTTCCACATTTGAGCCTGGCCCCTCACCGTGTGTGTGGGCAGCATTAAAGGAAATGAGAGTCATCTTATTTAGTGTCTGAGCCTTTGTATGTATGTGTGGGTGGTGGATATATATACATGGACATGGCTATGATTTTATGTCAGCTGTAACCTATCTTCATACGTTCTCACTCGTTAAACAGACGAGTACGAATGGGATCCACGTGTAAGCAGAGCACGACAAGTTAATAAATATGGTTTCTTTAACCTCTGGGCCGGAGTTTCTCTTGGTTGCCTTCGAGCTGAAGTGGAGCAGAGTACACCTGCAAGACCTAGTGTCCCCCAGCAAGGCTGCACAGCTGAAGAGCCGAAGAGGACTGAAATAAACAATACTCACGTTATGCTGATGATGATTTCCTCCTTTATCTTTATGTCATCTGCCTTAGCCACTTTGGTGCTAGTTTCAGCACCTGGTGCATTGGCAACAACATCAGTTACAATTTTCTTCCCCCTCATAGTGTAGATAATGATGCTTTGATCGTCTCATCATTAAGAATAGCCAATTAATAAGAGGTGATTTTTGATAAATGTTGAAGAATGCCTCTCAATATTAGACCTTCTTCCCTTTGTCAGTATCCTTTCAATATTTTGATTTATTGCACTTCTCTGCAAATATGCGCTGATAATATCAATTATTATCAAGGAGGTGTCAGATAGATATACACAGATGTCAAATCTATTATTTTGTATATTCTATATTCTATATTTTATTCTCTTTAAAGAATAAACAAAACTCATCAAGAGAATGTAAAGAAAAGCACATTTTACATTATGGTGTCTATGTATTGTGCTGCAGATATATCTACAGAAGTTAGCATGCTAATCAGCTAGCCCCGGCCTGTAGTACAAGTCCAAAGCTCCCGTGCCAACGGCATAAAACAACACTCCTCTATTGCTCTGAGCTCCCAGTTTGAACCACGAGATGCACAGCTAACAAAGCTAACTAGCTAACAGCAGCTACAGTTAGCAGCAGTCTCTGATGATATGTTGCTATCTATTTGTTTTGAGTGAGACTACAACAGCTGGCCTGTTGACCTACGTAAGCAAACAAGACCACCATCAGAAAGAAGATTATTCTAAAGTTCTCATGGTTATTTTTAATGCCTGTCATGAGGTTGGATTCTGACTTGTCTAGGTCGGATATGTCATAAAATGAAAACCTTTAAGAGAGTTATTATGACCAAGTGCTGAGGATTAATTAAGTATCAAGGCCTGAGAAAAGACGCTGCTCTTTCATCTGGTGGTACGTCAGCAAAGCATAGTTTCCTTTGTCATCTGTTATCCAAGGGGCTAATGTTCTTTGCAGCGGCTTTAAGCTCCAAGAAGTTTCAAAGGTCAATATACATTCTGCTAAAAGGAAATGAAACTAGGAAGTGATGACCCTATACGTAAGTACAAACTTAGAAAAGCTGTTGCTACATGCAGTTTACCTGTGTGAAAGGGTAAAATGAGATATAGATTTGATCAAATAACACAAACTAAACACAGGCTGAAAATCTCAGGTTGTACTGCTGAACTTTATCCAATGCTTATTTCGCAGTAAGGTAGCTACGGACACTTGCACTGCAATGTGTTTTTTTACTGTGTGGAAATGAAACTATTACAACAAAGAGATATCTGACCATCCCCACAACCATGTCAACACTTCATAGGACACTTCCTACAACCTCCAGAATATTTACATTATCACATTTGGACAAAGAGGACTAAAACGCAAGACACACAGGCAGGCAGGTAACTAAACAAAAAGCGAGCTTTAATGAAAAAAGCTGCAATCCCAAATCCGTAAAAAATAGAAAATACCAAAATACAAAGACCAAGAAGTGTTTAACTATAGGATACAGGTGAACACATTAAAATGGCCTGAAACCAGATAAAGAGAAGACATGGAAAGTGAGACATGACAAATGAGGATATAAGTTCAAAACCAAACTAACAGAACCACAACTTAAACTATGACATCCAGTATATAACTAAGCAAATCTAAGACATTTTTTTATTTACATTTTCAAAGGAAATCAGATGAAGCACAACTGGACCACTGATACCTTTGGCTTTTCTGACCCCAACACGTTTTTGTGTGATTTTAGCCCTCAACTGAACGTTAACTTCAGCAGGTACGATTCGTGGATACCAGTGGGTTTCTTATCAGACTCGTGTGCTTCCGGAGTTCAGGTGTGCGCTTCCAAGTCTTGAATCCAGAACTGAAAAGAAGACGGGAACGATTAAAAAAAAAAATGGACTTGCAGTTTAAAATAATTAATTTGAATTATGTTTGGCACACTTAGTTCACACAACAGTGTAACATGAGTCAGTTAGGACTTCTTTACAAAAGTGGCGGACTCAGGATGTTTGAGTGTGGGGGTGGAAAAAATAAAAAGTGCACCACGTAAATGTGTTAGTGTGTAGAAGGGCAACCTAGAGGCTACCAAATCATGATTTATCTACCACAGGGGCATCACAGAGGGCACTTTTGCTGCATTTTTTCGAACATGGGGATGTAGGGATGGGGCTGTATGTCACTGCATGATACGTATCGTAGATTCCCACAGAGAGAGAGAGAAGCCATTTTGAAAATGGAAAATAGATTTCATTCTGTGATAGTGTTAAGATGTCTTGTGATCAAAAGTCAGATTAGTTGACTGTTCTCGGGAAATGTAGTTGTAATTCAGAGGGAAACCATCTCACGAACCTTTAATCAGACTGGTACTCAGGGCACATGTGTTACTAATAGCATTAATGATGGCTCATTCTGAGTGAGTCAGGACAGTGTGAGTGTGTCAGCATAAACAATGCAAACAGGAAGTGATAAATCATAAACTGTATAGTTTTCCCCTGTTATATTCTGTGCCCTGTTGAATTGTCCTCAGTGAAAAAAGGTTGTTTGATGCCTAAGATTTGTGGCTGCATGCAGCTTATTGTGCAACAGTCAACGCTCGCTCGGCAGTGTGAATCCAGGTTCACACTATGTGAGGAAGGTGTGATGAGCATTATGTGGAAGCGTTTTTATTGCAGGTGAACATGAAACATTCAGGTGCATTCTTTATATTTCAGTTTCTGAGAAAAGTAAACAGATTAGTTTATATCCAAGAAAGATCAAGTTTGCATTTTGAGCTCTCAATACTCAAAGTTGATCTGAACAACTGTTTCTCACGTGTCTTATGTAACTTTGTTCCATGGAAGGTGTAATGCATCAGTGAAAACACATCTCAGTTCTGAGCAGTCAAACAGCAACTAACCACTTCCTCTGCTCAGCGCCTCCTCCACGAATACATTTAAAGCTGAGGGTGAAGTTCCAGTCTGACATTCTCTGTCTGATGGTCAACATGTTAAACCTGAACCAAGCAGCTCTGCCCTCCATTCAACTAGTGTTTATATATCAAGTCTTTGCAGGTACAGTGCGGATTTGTGTTTGTCTTGCATGCTTTTGTCTGTATTCAATTTAATTAAATAATGATTGATTGATTGTTTCCTTCCCTGTTAGGTCATTGTCTTGTGTACCACTGGGATATCCTGGTGTCCAGGGGAGAATCTGTCACCTTGACTTGCAACACATCCGAGGAAAAGGTCACACAAATCAGCTGGACCAAAGACAGATTTAGTTTTGTTCATGCAATTGAACATAATATGACTTTTTCTAATCTAACCTCTAACAGACTGACAATAGACAGAAACTTACCTTTAAAGCTGAATGTTTCTAATGCCACACACGAAGACGCAGGACTCTACACATGTACAGTTAATGGTGGCCGTGGCATAACGACAACAGAGTGGAATATGACAGTGTCTGAGGCACCTGAAGGTAAGAAGAGCTAATCATCTCTTCAGAATTTGTACATTTCAAAGCTCACACTTCATGCTACTTAATTCATTCACACCTGATATGTTGCAGGAGTCAGTTCATCGTGGGATCCTCTATACATACTCACATGTGTGATTGGACTTCTCTCTGCTACAGCAGTCTGTCTCTGCAGGTGAGTAATACCGTTACACCTTTTAGGTGGAGACATTGTTTTAAAAATTTAAAATAACTTTTAGAGAATTGAGCAATGCCGGATTTTCAGAAAGACGTCCATGAAACTCTGCATAGCCGACAGATCTGTCAGCTTGAACTTTAAACAGTTGTCCGGGACTGTCTCGTCAGCCATCTTTTCTCCTTCTTCTCTTCAGCTCTCTTGAAGCTGTTATAAAAACACAACTAGCGAAAAAGACTGTCTGCTGTGGAATATGTTAACTGTTCTTCCATAGTAAGGTTCATTTATCTGCATTTTGTTATGTGGAAATCTTTGAATATGTAATTTGGGTGAATCAGTCGTGTTGCTCTTTTTGCAGCTGCAGCACAAAATGAGTGCAACCACAGGTATTTTACCAACCTTGAAATGTCCTTTACCTTTAGTTGAAGTATTTTGGTGCAAAGTGCGAAGTCAGGAGGAAATGCACACAGGGAAGTGTTCATAAATGAGGTCAGGGCCATGGCCACGGTATGAACCACACACAGAGCTCATTTCCTTTGTAGTTTTCTAGGTATTTGGGGAACCTGGGAGAAGTTTATGTCCTATTGTTAAAAACATACACTCAATGGTTATTTTACATGGCAGTTCAAGGGTGTTTAAGCTCAAGAATATGCTTAAATCACTTTATTTTTGACCCACAATCTACAACCCAGGCAACATAGTAAATGCTTTAACTCATCAAACATGTTTCAAACAAGTTGGTACAGGGGCAACAAAAGACTGGGAAAGCTTTGGAATGCTCCAAAAAAATTGTAAATTATTTCCTTCTGTATGCGTTTAAGTTTTACACCACAATTTGAACATACAATATTGGTATGATAAAATAGTAGAAAAGAAAAAAATATTTCAAAAATTATTTTTTTTGGATACTTCAGTCATGACTAGGACTGAGTCTGGACCTGGTTGCTTCAAATCTTATACTACACGGTGGTTACAGACATAAGCTTTCATATCACTATAGTGTAGCTACAGTATGTACAGAGAATGTTTTAATGTTTAGATATGAATGAAAAATCATGCAAACAGAATAACTATAAAGAACTGAATGTTAATGCAATGGGTTTAACTTAAGTGTGCAATTATGTAAGAATTTAATTATTATTTCACAAATATTTTTAAAAAGCTAAAATTATCACCAGTGTGTGAAGAAACAACAGTTTTGACATTATGATGTCTACATATTCTACTGTAGAGACATCTACTGAAGCTAGCATGCTAACCAGCTTGCTCTAGCATTAACCATTTAAGAGCCCATGCGGTAGTGGTGTAAACGATCCGATCCCTCAGTTTGGACTGCTAGATGCACAGCTGCCTGAGTTAACTAGCTAATGGTCGCTACAGTTAGTAACTGTTAATAGTCATACTGGTGACATGCTGCCCTCTATTTGTTTTGAGCACTGACAGTCTGCCAATTCTTACATGTTGCACCTTTAAAGTTTTCCTAGTAGTTTATTAGTTTCTTAGCATCCTCATTAGCTAACAACAATAAGGCAGCTAAGCTTCCATGGTTCTGATAAAGAAATCACTCATTTTAACATACAGTCTGATACATTACAGTAAAGCAACACACTTTAAAGGATCAATCTTCAAATCATGTATCAACAAGAAAGCTGAGTCTTCTAATGCTCATTCATAAAGACAGTTTAAGTTCATCTTAAAGGAGACATATGATGCTTGTTTTCATGTTCATGATTTTGTTTTGGTTTTCTAGTAGAACAGTTTGACATGCTTTAATGCTCAAAAACACTTGAATGCCTCCCATACTGAATTTCCTCTGATTGGTCAGCTCACACACATCTGACCCAGCACTGCTAATAAGGACACAGCAGAGGTGCTAAATCAATTCGTACTTACCAAACTAGCTGCTTTAGCTGCATTAATTATGCAAATGTGTGAAATGATGACGCAGTGTGATGGACTTTGGGCTTTTTGACTTTCAAGATCTTTAACATGTACAAGAACCTATATAACACACTGAGGGGGGAATAAATGAAAAATCATAATAGGTCTCCTTTAAAGGCAGCTCTGGTAATTGTCACACTAGCAGGATTTGGTGCAGATCTGAGGTAAAGCCTTACTGTCATAATTTAGCATCACAAAGTTTTTGTAAATGCAACCCCATTACCTATAAAGTGCAGTCACTGCACATGACAGTACTTCTATGGATGTACGTGTGATATAAATACACATTGAGCTGAATGGTTTGCTTAATTTGCATTGCAGTTGGTTTTTGTGCACAGTTCTATATCAGAGTATGATGCACAGTTACACCTGCAACAGTAGCCTGTTTGTGTTTTGTACAATCCAATAATTTCAAACTGTATGATTGCATAATTCTATAAGTTCTGTTACATTGACATTTTAATTTCTTACAAGGCTTTTACTTGCAATTTTACTTATGACAGGAAAACGTCCCTCTCCTTTCAGTGCACCTCTGCAAACATAACAGAAAGCAAAACAGAACAAAAATCCACCACAGGATTTTGAAATCATGACCCTTTTACTTGCAATGTGGTATTTCATATTCCGGCATTGGTACTTGTGTTTAAACATACTGTACCTGAAGGCACGTTTAAATGGTAATGAAACAGTCTCGGTTTAATGATGATGCTTCCATATAACCTCAATAGGCAAACAAGAGAAACCTTTTTATGGCAGAGTGCTACGGATAGATTGAAGAGTCTCACAGGCTCTTTTGTTTCACCATTGCCATCTTTTGTCCACAGAAGACAGAATCAACAAAAAATGAAAGTTCCTTGTGCTAACTTTAAGTAAAAGGATCTGAGCACTCCTCCTATCACTACTGAGAACAAACTGTAGGATCTCATACAGTGCATCTTTTAAAGCTTATTGGGTTCACTCTCTTTGCAATATGTGATCTCTTTTACTATGAATCACCTGAGACACCTGGAAAGTACTATGAAGTGTTCACTGATTTTTCTCTGCAGGAAACTCAGGACACAAAACCAGAACAGTTCAGTCCAGGACCAGTCTGATCTCGAGTCAGCAGAAGAGGTCAGTGGAAGTTGGTTTTCTTTGACGCTCACATCCGTCATTTCTTCTTCTTTCTCAGAGAAATGGTTGAACTTTATTTTCACTTCCTGCTTCTCTAGGTTGCGCTCTCTCGACCGCAGGCAGGAGACAGAAGGACACATAACAAGCACAGGAGTCAGTACATGGAGAGGCTCAACTCCATCTATGGTGAAATCTGAGCTGACAAGCTTTACAAATGAAAGTCAAACAAGAGACATGGGCAGAGTCTACAAGAGAAAGATCACATTTGACAGGACTTACATTTTTCATTTTGGAACCAGGCGCTTCAAGGGAGGACAACTGGGTCACTGACATCTTCAGTGTGTCTAAAAGTAATGCATTAAAAGAGGTGCTTTCACTTTAAGGGGTTTTGTTTTATCTTATCTTTTCTATTTATGAAACTTGTGTATTTAATATGTTCTTATCTATGGGTTTCATTGTTAATATGCTGCGTTGAATGTTACCTGTTCTGCACTATGAGCAAGTTTCTAACAGCATTTGTTTAGATGACAATAAAGGAAACTCAACTCAACAGGCTTCAACTAGTTCTCTGTGAGGGAATGACATTCAAATGGAATTTTATTTTAAACTAATCCAGTGGAGGAGGAACGTGAGTGTTTGCTGTCCTGCTGTTGCCTCAGTTATATTCTAATGCTGCTACACAAACCAGTATGAAATTAAATGGTTAGTATTTATACACAGTGAAGTGTTGCTGCAGTGACAGTGAATGTAAATGTAAGGTGACAGATTTGGTACTTGTAATAGTGTCAGAATATTTAAACTCAGAAGCCGTGGACTTAAAGGGTAACTCCACAAACTTTACAGATTAAAGTGTATTCACAGGTGTACTGCTGTATATGCAAAAATAGTAGTATGAAGACTTTTGTGGCTCCATACGTGATGGAAGCTGAACAACAACTAAACCCACTTCCTTTTTACAGCGCCTCCACCACAGACACGCTTAAGACTTGATGGTAAATTTCCAGTCTGAGTCTCTCTGTCTGATGGTCACCATGTTCAGTCTGAACTGAGCAGCTCTGCTATTAGTTGTGTGCCAAGTTTTTGCAGGTAGAGTGGAGATCTGTGTTTGTCTTGTCTGTGTGTGCTTTTTTCTGTTTTAGAGTATATTTGATAAAGATTGATTGATTGATTGTTTCCTTCCCTGTCATTGTCTTGTGTACCACAGGGATATTCTGGTGTCCAGGGGGGAATCTGTCACGTTGACATATCTGAGGAAAAGATCACACAAATCAGCTGGACCAAAGACAGATTTAGTTTTGTTCATTCACTTCTACTAAATAAGACTTTTTCTAATCTAACCTCTAACAGACTGACAATAGACCTTACCTTTAAAGCTGAATGTTTTTAATGCTACACATGAAGACGCAGGACTCTACACATGTATAGTAAGTAGTGAGTGTGGCACAATAATAATAAAAATAATAATAATAATAATAATAATAATAATAATGCATTTTATTTGAAGGCGCCTTTCAAGGCACTCAAGGGAACCACACATAACAACAACAGTACAACAAAAAACGGGGCAATTTAGTGCAGATAAAAATAGATAAGTAAGAGGATGCAATTACATGGTGCCGTCTCGGCACAGAATTCAGACTCAGCAGTCCTCACCATACAGGTAGTCAACCGGGCCGGGTTAGGCAGGGTTGAGCTTCCGGGGTGAGAATAGTGCAATAGAGTGGAAAAGAGAATAGGCAGGAGTGTGAATATATGATTAGGCTGATAGAGAGTACGCCCATGGGATAAGTGTGTTTTCAAGCGAGATTTAAAAGTGGAGACAGTGTCAGAAGTCTAGTGGGAGAGAGTTCCAGAGGTTGGGGGCAGATCGGCTGAAAGCTCTTGACCCCATGGTGGTTAGGTTGGCAGATGGTGTAAAGAGCTGGATGGTAGAAGAGGATTGGAGAGTGCGGGAGGGTGTGTGGATATGGATCAGTTCAGCGAGATATGATGGTGCCAGGTTATGAAGGATCTTGAAAGTGAGGAGTACAATCTTGAAATCGATGCAGGATTTGATAGGGAGCCAATGGAGTTGCTGCAGGGCTGGAGTGATGTGTTCAGCAAAGGTTGACAACAGAGTGGAATATGACAGTGTCTGAGGCACCTGAAGGTAAGTAGAGCTCAGACAGGACTAATCATCTCCTCAGACTTTGTACATTTCAAAGCTCACACTTCCTGCTACTTAATTCATTCACATCTTATTTGATGCAGGAGTCAGTTCATCATGGGATTTTCTATATTTACTCACATATGTGATTGGACTTCTTCTCTGTGTCATCGCTCCAGCTGTCTGTCTCTACAGGTGAGTTTTTATTTAAATCTGTGTGTGATGATTGTAGCCTCATGTCATTACACATTTAACATCTTGACATCTTGACTTCTTGACTTCATCATGTAACTAACTTGTGAACTGGCTGCATTTTTAAACATTTCTACATTCACTAAACATATTTCACACTGCTTAATATTGAAAAAAAATCTTTCCAGTAACAGTTTTCATTACAATATGGGAGCTTTACATGCAGCACAGATATTTTCTTTTATGGCAGATATTTGGATTTGTCAAAGCAGGAAAACAAACATGTAAATAACATTAATGATGGGTTCACTTCATTAAGTGTCCCAGCAAGACATGTCAGAGAGTGAACATAAACAACACCAGTGCCAGTGCTGTAAATGGCTCACCTAAATGGAACGCAGTTGTCATAAATGTTATTATTTCTACCTGTGCTTCCTGCTTTGATGAGTCAAAATCTCTGCTGTGAGAGGGGTCTGCTGCTGCCACCATAACAAAAAACCAGAATGTTTTTAATTTCCAATCTTCTTATTTTCATGACTTTCTCTTAATATTTTCTTATTGCAATGAAATGTCTTCATTCTTTTCTTAAAAAGTAAAGCAGACGCGTCTCATTAAACACGTTTCCGGTTCAAGATGATAACCTGCTGTGTGTTAATAATAATCTTCATGTTGTTAAATGAGGAAAAGATCCAGTCAGTGACTTCACATCAACGAGCTGCATGTAGTGTTAAACAATCAGGGGGACATTGTGTTTGAACTGTGTTGAACTTGGGTTTATTACTTAACTAATAAATAAGTTTAAGAGCATCTGCTCTCAAACAGGCTGCATTCCTGACTGTGACAGGCAGAGGGCGAGAAACTCTGAGAATAAAGAGAAGAGAGCATGAATGTGAGAAAAGGAGGACGAAGGGAGAGTGATGAGACAGAATCAGAGAGAGGAACAGAAACAGGAGTGACAGGATTTAGATAAATGTTTGCTCCAGTGAAGTGACCTTTACAGCAGAATAACACCTTTTTACTTTATGTCTGTTTCTTGTTGTCTTGTAGCTGCACCTGTATTATTTTACACAATTTATTAATTTGAGAATCCCCCATCCAACACCCTCTTTAGCACTGATGTCAAGTAACTGAGTACATTTACTCGAGTACTGTACTTAAATTTAAGTATCTGTACTTTACTTAAGTATATCCATCTAATGCCACTTTATATTTCTGCTCTACGACATTTTTTTTTTAAAAGATTTTTTCTGGCATAGACACCTTTATTAAGCAGTAGACAGATAGGAAATACGGGAGAGAGAGAGAGGAGAATGTGACATGCAGCAAAAGACCTCCAGCTGGAATCGAACCGGGGTCAGCTGCGTTTATGGCATGCGCTCTAACCACTCGACCACCTGCACAGCATGCTCTAAGACATTTAGGAGAGAAATATAGAAACATTGTACTTTTCACTCCACTGCACTCTTTTGACAGCTTTAGTTCTTTCACATCTCAGATCTTAAAGTATAAAATGCAGTGTAATATTACTTTTTGCTTGTGGCTCCTTAAAAAAAGAGCGTTGCATATATTTCAATTACATGAAAACAGATTTCTGTATCAGAATTTTGTTTATTCTTTCTGACCACAATAAATATCTCAAAACCCACTCAGATGTCATTTGCCAAACATATGTTACTTCAGACTTCTGAATTGTGAGGATTTTCTGCTTTGTCATGTTTATGTGAAACAAGTGTGTCACTATGTGTTGAAAAGTGGTGGGGACATAAGGACTCTGATAAAAAAACAACTTTATATAAGTGGTCTTCAGCATTTGTGATTGAAGATACTGTAATGAAGAGATCATATGAGGTCAAAGCACATGATGACAGCAGGAAAAAGTGCATAATGGCACATCAAATGTATTTCATGTCATCTGTTAGTGACTAGTTTTTGATGCAAGCTTTTTCTTTAACACAATTTTGTCTCATTATGTCTTTAAAGTGTGACGGAACAAGGTTGGTCCTTTAAAAAAATGGTGGGGACGTCTTCCAAGTATCCCCAACAGTCGGAAACAACTTGAAAGTTTGTAAGATTCCCATTATTTACATTTATATCTCTGCAGAAAACTCTGGAAAGAGAAATTAACCAGGACTCAGTGAGGAGGACTCTGAGTTATGTCCAGTTTCATGTCCAGTTGAGAGGACAGGTGAGAAGAACCTCAAGTCATTACTCAAACGTTTGTTCTCATGTCTCACAAAACATTTCGTTAGCAGTCTCTTATTTTTGCTTATTTGTTCCTTTGTTATCTTTTCTTTCTTAGTTAAGAGTTGATTCTTATTCCCTCTCCCCACAGGTGTCTCCTCCTCAGTACCAGAGCTGTGTAGAATACAGGATGAAACACCAGCAGAGGGAGACAAGAGGCTCAGTTCAGAGTTTGGTCTGACAAGAATGGCATTCTTATTAAAGTTGAAAAGCAAACAAGAGAGATGTTAGACAGGACACATGATATATGATGATGTAAATATTATGAATCCAGCCTGGAGAATGACGGCCTTGTTAAAACTAAAGGTGGAAAAACAGCAGTCAGTTTTTGATTCATAATAAATCAGGAACAAACTCCCAGAAAATGAATTTTAAATCAGGACTCAAGACTTTTCTGTTTGCAGCTACTTTTTATTACATTAAAGTTTGGACACTTTAATGTTAATATGCTGTGTTGATTGTTACCTGTTGTGCACTTTGAGCAAGTTCCTAACAGTGTTTGTTGAGATGACAATAAAGGACACTCAACTCAACAGGCTGCAATTAGTTCTCCGTGAGGGAATGACATGTGGTCTTTTTTCAAGGGAGATAAATAAATAACATTGTAGAGATTAAAGTCAAATGGACAACTGCAACTCCACCAATTTACACAATGCAACTTAGCAACTGAATGACATCACTGGAGGCAGTTCATCAGATTACTGTATATGCTGCTTCCTCTGGAAGGCGTAGTACTACTCTTTTCACATATGCAGCAGTACTCCCCAACACCTGTAAACACCCTTCAATGGTAAATTGATGGAACTACCCTTTAATTCACTGAGCAACAAGACCTTCTCATTTTGCTTCAGGTACTCGAAATGCGCTTAATGCACAGAGAGCAGTACAGTCACAAAAGTGTCTTCAGCATTACACAGTGTTTTTTTCTGCACTTGAACAAATCTATTATTAGCATTTTATATCAGTTTAACATTTGATTACTAATTAAGACATATTGCAGTTTATTTTAAAACAGATCCAAGTTTGAGTTCCCAAGATTCTAATTTGAATGAAGTTATTGTCTACTGGACTCACAGGTCACTTGTGTTCTATGAAATGTGGAAAACAGACGGTTTGAGCAGCTGAACAACAACTAAAGCCACTTCCTCTCTGCAGCGCCTTCACCACAAACTCATCTAAGACTTGATGCTCCGGTCTGAGTGTCTCTGTCTGATGGTCACCATGTTCAGTCTGAACCGAGCGGCTCTGCTTCAACTATTAGCTATGTGCCAAGTTTTTGCAGGTACAGTGTAGATCTATGTTTGTATTGTATGCTTTTTTCCATTTTTAATTATATTGAATATTGATTGATTGGTTGTTTCCTTCCCTGTTAGGCCATTGGGTCATGTACCACAGGGATATTCTGGTGTCCAGGGGAGAATCTGTCACGTTGACTTGCAACACATCTGAGGACAATTTCACACAAATCAGCTGGACCAAAGACAGATTTAGTTTTGTTCGTTCAATTCTACTTAATCAGACTTTTTCGAATCTAACCTCTAACAGACTGACAATAGACAGAAACTTACCTTTAAAGCTGAATGTTTCTAATTCTCAACATGAAGATGCAGGACTCTACACATGTACAGTAACTAGTGACCAGTGGTGAAAGGATAACAGAATTGAATATGACAGTGTCTGAGGCACCTGAAGGTAAGTAGAGCTCAGACAGGACTAATCATCTCTTCAGAATTTGTACATTTCAAAACTCACACTTCCTGCTACTTTAATTGACACCTGATATCTTGCAGGAGTTGTTGTCAGTTCATCATGGGATCTTCTATACATACTCACATGTGTGATTGGACTTCTCTGTGCTACAGCAGTCTGTCTCTGCAGGTGAGTAATACCATAACACATTTTAGGTAGTGACATAGTTTTATCAATTGAAAATAACGTTTAGAGAATTGAGCAGCGACACATTTTCAGAAAGACTTCTGTCTCGTCAGCCATCTTTTCTCCCTCTTCTCTTCAGCTCTCTTGAAGCTGTATTAAAAACACAACTAGTGAAAAAGACTATCTGCTGTGGAATATGTTAACTGTTCTTCCAAAGTAAGGTCCATTTATCTGCATTTTGTTATGCAGAAATGTTAAAATATGTAATTTGGGTGACTCAGTTGTTTGACTCTATTTTTGCAGCAGCACAAAAACTCATGCAACCACAGGTATTTTACCAACCTTGAAATGTCCTTTACCTTTAGTCGAAGTATTTTTGTGCACAGTCAGGAGGAAGTGCACACAGGAAAGTGTTAATAAATGAGGTCAGGGCCATAGCCACGGTATGAACCACACACTGAGCTCAAAGTTTATGTCTTACAATTAAAAAAATAAACACAGTGGTTATTTTACATGTCAATTCAAGTGTGTTTAAACTCATTAATATACTTAAATCACATTACTTTTAAACCAGTTAGGACACTATGTAAGCATATTTATAACAGAATTACTAATCTTTCCAGACAAATACTCAATTGAAAACTGCATAAAGGCAACATAGTAAATGCTTTAACTCATCATACAGGTTTCAAACAAGTTGGTACAGGGGCAACAACAATAAGACAACAAAAGACTGGAAAAGCTGTTGGATGCTCCAAAAACATTGCAAATTGTTTCCTTCTGTATGCTTTTAAGTTTTACATAAAATATTACTATGAAAAGAAAAGAAAAAAAAAACGATGTTAAAAATTAAATTTTGGATACCTTAGTCAAGACTACAGGTGGAGCCTTGACCTGGTTGCTTCAAATCTTATACTATATTTTATATTTAATTATTTGTAGGATAGTCCCTTAAGATGAATCATCTTGTTTTCAAGGGAGTCCTTAACATGTATACAGACAATAACAAGACAAAAAATTCAGCATTACATTACATTACTGAACATACAGGAGTAGGACAGAACATTACAACAAAACAATACAAATACAATTACAAGACGATAACATCCACACAATACACTCTTGACCCAAACCGTTCCCTGCCCCCCCAGTCCGTCTAGATTCACATTTATACATGGGTGGTATTATATACCACTCTTTTTATAAAACACCATCATCATATCCAGTACATTCGTATATACCGTGTCAATGAGATGTATTGTATCCACAGTTAACCAAAGATCAAAAATTATCATCAGTAATTTGTTAGAAACAAGAACAGGGTTTTGTAGATGAATAAAAAGGGATTTCCTAAAGAGATGAAAAGAAGTGATAGATTTTAGAAAGTTAGGCAATGTATTCCAATCTGATGGAGCTTTAAATTGAAAGGAAAATCGACCAATTTCCTTCTGAATTCTCGGAACAACGAAAAAACAGCTGTCAGTATGGCGTAGATAGTGCTGTGACCTATAGGGTGTCAAATATTGTTTTAAGTATGGAGGGTATTTATAATAAATACATTTGAAAATGAACTGCAGCCAATGAAACTTCCTTCTGGACTCTGGTGTTAACCAATTTAGAGAATTATACATAGTGCAGTGATGAGTTCTGTATGGACATCTTAATATAAATCTGCAGAGGTTGTTATAAGTGACTTTGAGAGAGGACAAGTTGGTTTCTGAAGTGTTCTGATATACAATATCTGCATAATCGAGTATAGGAAGAATAAGCTGTGTGACAATCTTTTTCCTAATCTGTAGGGTGAAACAGTTTATTGAACGATACAGAATACCCAAGCTGCAGTTTATTTTCTTGATAATTGAGTCGATATGTACTTTAAAGGTAAGCTGAGAATCAAGCCAGACACCAAGATATTTGAAACAATCTATTACTTCAAGAGGAGTACCATCGGGATAATTAATGGACAGTTTAGCAGAATGTAAAAGTTTCTGTCTAGTACCAAATAACATATGATATGACTTCTTCTTATTTAGTAAAAGTTTGTTGGTTAAAACCCATTTCTGTATGTAATCAAAATTTAACTGTAATATTGACTGGATTTGAGAAATATTGGATCCAGACGTGTACATGACGGTATCATCCGCATAAAGATGAATTTGACAGTCAGAACAAGCTTGTGGTAAGTCATTGATAAAGATGCTGAACAATAGTGGACCTAAGGAAGAGCCTTGGGGGATACCCTTTTCCATTAACATAAAATCTGACTGTGTACCATGAAGAGAGACGCATTGGTATCTATGATGAAAGTAGGAGTTGAACCAGAGCAATGAGCTTTCAGAGAGTCCTATGGCATGGAGCTTATCGAGGAGGAGATAGTGGTCAACCATGTCAAAAGCCTTGGTAAGATCTATGAAAATTGCACCTGTGAGCATATTGTTGTCTGAGGAGGATGTTATGTCATTAGTGACTTTAAGGAGAGCCGTTGTTGTTGAAAAATTTGATCTGAAACCAGATTGATAAGGGGATAAGATGTCAAACTCATTAATATAATGAGAGAGTTGATTAAAGACTAATTTTTCAAATAATTTGACTACACAATTTATTATGGAAATGGGTCTATAGTTATTGAAGTCATGAGAGTCGCCACCTTTATGTAAAGGTGTGATTCTGGAACATTTCCAACTTGAGGGAACAACACAGGTATCAATCGACATATTAAATAGATCAGACAAGGGATACGACAAAATGTGAGAGGCAATTTTTACAAACTTAATTTCAAGGCCATCTGGACCAGCCCCACTGGTAGAGTTAAGTCCATCTATGATCCGTTGTACATCCAGTGGACTTATTTTCCTAAAGGAGAAGGAGTGACTGCAATTAACACTATTTGATGCTACATTATTGTAAGAAGGACTAAAGGAATGAGAACTACAGATCTTGGAGAAGTGTTGGATAAAGGCATTCGCAATTGTTGAAGGATCGTTCGTAATTTCGTTATTAATTCTCAGATAAGTAGTGTAATCTTTTGAAGACTTACTCATTATGCTATTAATTGTATTCCAGAATTGTTTTGGGTTTTTAAAATCATTAATGAGTGAGTCTTTATAGTAGCTGGACTTTGCATTCCTAGTTTTAGTTGTACAGATGTTTCTTAGTTGTTTATATGCATTCCAGTCACCTAAATCTTTTGTAGAACGATATTTCTGCCAGGCCTTATCCCTTTGTTTGAATAAACCTAACAAGTCAGCATTTATCCATGGTAGGTGTCTGCCCTTAACTTTCCTTATTGTCCAGGGGGCATGTTTATTAATAACATTAGTAAGTTCTGTGTAAAAATAATCCCAAGCATCGTTAACAAAAGGTATTAGTTGTAATCTATCCCATTTTATTGCACCTACATCTTCAATAAATTGTTCAACATTGATATTTTTTATTTTTCTTACTTTTATACACTTTGGTGGAAGACGAGGAACTTTAATTTTCCAAACACAGAAAATAATTGAATGGTCACTTAAGCTGTCAGGTAATACCCCTGATTTTATAATTCGGTCAGGATGAGTGACAAGTATCCAGTCTAAGAGTGTTGAAGAATTTTTATCAACTCTTGTTGGTTCAGTGATAATTTGCGTAAGGTTTATACTGCTAAATACATTTTTTTCCTTGAGGGATACACGTTCCAACCAATTTTTATTAAAATCACCAAGTATAATCATTTCTCCTGGTCGATCTATGGAGTTAATGGTGGAGAGTATACAATCAGTAGATTCTGAATGAGCATTTGGGGGTCTGTAAATATTACCTATGGTTAAGTGTTTATTTTTATGCAAAATTAATTTGACAAAAAGGCATTCAAAATGCAGAGGTGTAACTGTTGGTACAACAAGTTCTGAGCATAAATGAGATGCAACGTATGTAGCCACTCCTCCACCTCTAGATCCTCTATCAGCTCTATACAAAACGTAATCAACAAGTTCGATTTCATTATCTAAAATATTACTGTGAAGCCAAGTTTCAGATAAAGTGAGCACACTGGGTTTATTGTAAGCAATCCATGCTTTTAGGAGGTCGATTTTGGGTGGTAGGCTCCTAATATTAAGATGAATAATGTGTAAACCTTTTTCTGTATTCATAATTCAAAAATATTTATATAAGGATTCGTATACTCATACAAGTGTGTATAAAAACACCAAGCAGTTCAATTAAATACATCACAAGTACTGATAGAGTGTGTAGTACGGGGATGGTGGTGAGGGGGAGATGGTAACTTGGGAGAGGGGAGAGCCATGATCACACAAACAAACACATTCACACACATATAACACAATCTAACAGATCTCCTAAACAGAGACATAACAAACGTTTTTATATAGTCTACCAATTAACAGAAACTGTGAGAATAATTTCAAGGATTTCAATAATCATAAGGAGAGCGAAATCAAGGTTTCTCACTTCTTGTACTTTTATTACTAGGCCTGACAACATTTCTTTCTTTCCTTTTTTGCTGTTTTTCCCGTTCCATTAGCCAAAATAAGAACAAACAAGTCAAAGCAATCAGAATTAACTTTCTTCCACCGGTAAATATTAACAGAGGAGCTTTACAGCAGTTCATTGCAGCACTGTGCTTTACGTGCCCAAACACACGACAGACGACAAACAAAAATCACCATGGTAACAAGCACCCGATAGCAAGGCGATAATAATAATTAGGATGCTTTATCAGTTACCGAACAAGGAAAACATAATTACAAAAGAAAAGAAGGAAGAGACATCGGAGAAGGACCTCACCCGGAGAATTATGGCGATGACATGTCATCGCGGAGAAATGTTTCAACGTCCTCAGGGCAGCGAAACAGTCTGGATTTACCGTCGATTATGACTTTCAATGTGGCAGGGTACAGTGGAGAGTATTTAATGTTCAGTTCACGAAGTTTTTTCTTTATGTTGTTGAACTCACGCCGTTTCTGGAGGACCCCAGCGCTGTAGTCGGGGTAGATATGGATGGTGCAACCTCTAAAGAAAAGTTCCCTTTTCGCCTGGGCCAGTCGAAGGAGCTTCACTTTATCCTGGAGCAGGAGGAATTTGACCAAAATTGGCCTCGGACCAGTTTTGGTAATTTGTCTGCGTGTGGTAGGAGAGCGGTGAGCCCGCTCGATAACTGGCAGCGATGTGAAGTTTTCTTCACCAAGGAGCAGTGGGATGAGTTTATTCATAAACTCCAGCATGTTACTACCCTCGGCCTGCTCAGGAACATTAAGAAAACGCAGATTATGGGATCGACTTCTATTTTCCAGGTCCTCGATCTTCTCCTTCAGATAGGAATTATCCTTTTCAAGCGTTGAGGCGAGCTTTCTCAGGTCAGTCACAGTATCTTCATTTGCACTGACACGTTGCTCCAACTCTGTGACATGTTCTGCAATCGTTGACATGCGATTATGTATAGTGTCAAGACTTATTTGCATTATGTCCATTTTGGAGTCAAAATGAGAAAGCATGTCCTTTTTCATTTCTTGAATGGCCTCCCAAATTGTTTGGTTGGAGACGGCGTGTTGCATTGTTCAGAAGAGATTGTCTTTTCCAGTTAAAGCAATTGGTAACGCCGCTGCTGGATTTACTATTCAACTATTTAATATAAGACGTTATAATGTCCAAAGATAAAGTTCAGGATACGGCCTTGGTAATTAGATAGAAAGGCAGACTAGACTGTAGCTCGTACTCACGGCAGCTCCGCTGCTGCGGCCATTTTTTTTTGATTGAAGATACTACTCGGTGGTTACAGACACAAGCTTTCATATCACTATAGTGTAGCTACAGTATGTACAGAGAATGTTTGGATGTTTGGAGATAGATTAAATGTCATGCAAACTGAATTACTTTAAAGAACTGAATGTTAATGCAATGGGTTTAACTTAAGTGTACACAATGTACAAATTTATTATTATCTTTGTATTATCAAAAAAAAAAATATCAACTGAATATGAAGAAACAACAGTTATGACATTATGATGCCGATGTATTCTACTGTAGACATATACTGAAGCTAGCATGCTAACCAGCTTGCTCTAGCCCTTACCATTTCAGAGACCATGGGTAGTGGTGTGAACAATCCGATCCCTCAGTTTTGACTGCTAGGTGCACAGCTGCCTGAGTTAACTAGCTAATGGTTGCTACAGTTAGTAGTGTAGTACACTTGAATGAACTTCTGCAAACATAAACATATAGCAGCATTGTAAATCATGCGCTCCTGTCTGAGCTTCATCAGAACAACACAATGCATGGATTTACTTGCTAACTTTTTCACACTTACATCAAGACACACTCTTAAATAAACCAACACAAAAGTGTGGCACAAACCATCAAATTATATGAAAATAAAAGTATTGTGGCTCCTGCCTACTGGCTACATTGTTTACAGGTTCATAGTACAAGCAAACAAAAACACAGGTACGACTGTGGGGTCAGCTAAGCTGCGAGTGCAGTATTACTAACAACTATGGCTAAACATCAACACAACAACAAATAAGTAGACGGACAATTTCCCTTATGTTCTGACCCTAAGAGACACTAATTCATAGTTACAGATGTGAGTTTTGCGGCTTGCTTACCTGCAAACATAAACATTTAGCAGCATTGTAAATTATGCGCTCCCCTCTGAGCTTCATCAGTACAACACAATGCATGGATTGACCTGCGCTGACCAAGAGCGACCCTTAACTGCAAACTCTCTCTTGTGGTGAAACTGTGGAATTACAATGCCTAAATCTTTTCCTTTGAGCTACAATAATTAGTTGTAAATAATAAATAAACAAATATGTAGGGGGGTGTCCTTTTAAGCCACTGTTCCACAGTAGCTGTTAATAGTTATACTAGTGACATGCTGCTCTCTATTTGCTTTAAGCACTTATAGTCTGCCGATTCTTACATGTTGCACCTTTCAAGTTTAAGTTCATCTTAAAGGAGACATATTGTGCACATTTTCATGTTCATGATTTTGTTTTGGGTTACTAGTAGAACAGTTTGACATGCTTTAATGCTCAAACACACTTGAATGCCACCCCTACTGAATCTCCTCTGATTGGTCAGCTTACACACGCCTGACCAGGCACCAGTAACGGACTGGGAACAAAAAACGGCCCTGGCATATCAGCCCAACATTGACATATCAATGCACAACCCCAATGCATAAAACAAATTCATAAATCATCAGCCAGCCGCTCCATAATAAAAACATGTCTTACCATCATTCTTTGTCCATGTCTACCTCTTCATCCTCCTCTTGCTCATTTCCCCTGGCTAGTATTCCTCACTGTCCTGTCTTTACTCCCTGGTGTGCTGGCTCAGCTGTGTTGCTAACATTAGTGCTATCAGTATTAGCGCTAGTGCTAGCTGAAGCTGCACTTGATTTGAAAAACAAATCAGTCAGTTTGCAGCATTTTTCAGCCAACAGCGCTCTCTTAGATTTCTCTCTCTTTCCTCCGCTCCCCCCTTGTGTCGCTTGATGCCTCGTTTCATTGTTTTTGCTAGCTTAATCACAGTCAACTTCTAACATCCAATCTCCAACTTCCAACAACCATGCAGATGCGGTCTACTCAATTCAGTCTTGAAATTCCCAGAAGGCATTGCTTCATTTTATCTTTTGCAAACAAATAATCAAATAAAAAATTGCATGTGGATTTGTTTTATTTCAAACCATGCACATATTTGAAAATCTGAATAAGACATTTCGCTACGAAACAATGCAGACTGATATAAAAGTTTGTGACTATAGAGGGTAACCATGACTGTGATACAGAGACTTGTATGTGGCATATAAAAACTGATCAGATTGTCACCACTATTGATGTGAGTGAATTGGAGAAAATTAGTTGTCATTTAGCAAAAGAACATTATTGATGTTTATAAGGGAGCAGATAGATATGATCTTGAGGCCGTATGTGTGACTTTAATGCTGCTCTCTGACTGGTCGGCCGGCCCAAACGGCCCACGAGGGTTCCGGCATCTGCTGCAATTCCAGATTACCAGTCCGTCACTGCTGGTGGGCATGGGCGGCTGCCGGCTGGCATCCAATTTAAAGACGCATTGTGGACACCTACTGGTCTGGAGTGTGAAACAGTAGATTAACATGAAAAACACAAAAAACTGATGATGACTGCATGGCGGCCGCGGGCCGTCCTGGAGTACCGGCCGTTCTGTGATTCTCCAGAACACAGAGATGGCCAGTCCGCCCCTGCCAATAACGACACAGCACAGGTGCTAAATCAATTCTTATGTACATAACTAGCTGCTATGCATTAATTATGCAAATATGTGACATAATGACGCAGTGTGATGTCACAAAGTCACAGAATTAAAGGCGAGAGTACTGACGAGGTGTTTCAGGAGCAGTGTTTTCTGTGGGAGAGCAGAGCTTCTGTTGGTGCAGACTTTAGGCTTTTTAACTTTCAAGATCTGTTACATGTGCAAGAACCTATATAACACAAAGGGGGGAATAAATGAAAAATCATAATAGGTCTCCTTTAAAAGCAGTTAATTATTACACTTACAGGATTTGGTGCAGATCTGAGTTATTTTCATAATTTAGCATCACAAAATTTTTGTAAATGCAACCCCATTACTTATAAAATGCAGTCACTGCACATGACAGTACTTCTATGGATGTACGTGTGATATAAATACACATTGAGCAGAATGGTTTGCTTAATTTACATTGCAGTACAACAACTGACATGCTGGACTGTTCATGAACACAACATACAATAACCATGTGCAATAATAACATAACCATAACAAATACTGTGCTTATGTGTATGGTTTGTGTATGTTGTATGCACATACGTGTGTATGTGCATGTATATTTCTATTCTTACGGTGTTCATTTAAATGGGTTTATTTGTGTGTAAATCTGTTTTATATGTATATTTGATCCTGCATATGTGTGTAGCAGTGCTGTGTGACATGGGGCTTCAATTTCCCTGAGGGAACCTCCCAAAAGAATTAATAAAGTCGTCAAAGTCTTTATTAAGTTTAGTTAATAAAGACTAAGTTTTTGTGCACAGTTCTATATCGCAGTATGATGCACAGTTACACCTGCAACTGTAGCCTGTTTGTGTTTTGTGCAATCCAATAATGTCACACTGTATTACTGTATAAATATATAAATTCTGTGACTTGAGACACTTTGATTTCTTGCAGGGCTTTTACTTGCAATTTTACTTCTGACAGGAAAACTTGCCTCTCCTTTCAGTGAACCTCTGCAAACACAACAGAAAGCAAAAAAAAACACCAAACACAAAAAACCACCACAGGATTTTGAGATTGTGACACTTTTGCTTGCAATGAAGTATTTTGATATTGTGGTAATTTATATGCTGTACGTACTGTACCTAGACCTACTTACACTATATTTATATACTTTAGATACTGTAAATCTGTCTATAATCTACTGCACAATTTATTCTGAACACACTTGCACTTTACTACTTCTTTTTGCACTTCTGGTTAGATGCTATCTGCATTATGTTGTTTCTGTATTTGTACTGTGCACAGTGACAACACAACTGAATCTAATCTAATCTAATCTAATCTAATCTAATCTAATCTAATCTATTGGTACTTGTATTTAAACACTCTGTACCTGAAGGCACGTTTAAATGGTAATGAAACAGTCTCATTTTAATGCTGATGCTTCTACCTCAATCGGTAAACAAGACCATCAGTGAGACTGGCTTACTCTGTATAATTATTATTTTTAATAGAGTTGTGTAGTCTGTTGTCATAAAACCCAGAAATCAGTTACCATTTTTGCAGTATTCTCGTCTCAAAGTCACTGGATTTTTGATGTTCACCTGTAAAAATGTTCCTTGCTGAACAAAACATGTAAGTATCATGAAGTTGTTTGTCCCACAGAGCTTATTTTCTGCAGTGATCAAAAATCCAATTCAAAAGTCCTTCAGGCTTTTTGTTGAGAGTACCATGGCGATGGTAACTTTCAGTTGGGCCTACAAGAATACATCATCCTTACACCATTCTATGCCTGTCTCCTGGTCAGATTCTGATTGTTCTGAGTTAGATAAGTCATAACATTGAAACGGATAGTTTTATGGATATACTGAGGAGTCTCACAGTCTCTCTTTGTTTGCCATTACCATCTTTTGTCCACAGAAGACAGAATAAACAAAAATGTAAAGGTCCTTGTGCCAACTTTAAGTAAAAGGATCTGAGTACTCCTCCTATCACTATCGAATACAGTGCCTTTTTTTTCTTTTTTTTTTTACAGCATATAGTGCAATATGTGATCTCTTTTACTATGAATCACCTGAGACACCTGGAAAGTACTATGAGGTGTTCACTGCTTTTTCTCTGCAGGAAACTCAGGACACGAACCCAGAACAGTTCAGTCCAGGGCCAGTCTGAACTCGAGTCACCAGAAGAGGTCAGTGGAAGTTGGTTTTCTTTGACGCTCACATCCGTCATTTCTTCTTCTTTCTCAGAGAAATGGCTGAACTTTATTTTCACTTCCTGCTTCTATAGGTTGCGCTCTCTCGACCGCAGGCAGGAGACAGAAGGACACATAACAAGCACAGGAGTCAGTACATGGAGAGGCTCAACTCCATCTATAGTGAAATCTGAACTTCAAGCTTTACAAATGAAAGTCAAACAAGAGACATGGGCAGAGTCTACAAGAGAAAGATCACATTTGACAGGACTTACATTTTTCATTTTGGAACCAGGCGCTTCAAGGGAGGACAACTGGGTCACTGACATCTTCAGTGTGTCTAAAAGTAATGCATTAAAAGAGGTGCTGTCACTTTAAGGGGTTTTGTTTTATCTTATCTTTTCTATTTATGAAACTTGTGTATTTAATATGTTCTTATCTATGGGTTTCATTGTTAATATGCTGTGTCGATTGTTACCTGTTGTGCACTATGAGCAAGTTTCTAACAGAATTTGTTGAGATAATAAAGGAAACTCAACTCAACAGGCTTCAATTAGTTCTCTGTGAGGGAATGACATGTGGTCTTTTTTCACGTGAGATAAATTACTTTTTAGAGATTAAAGTGAAATGGACTTTTCATGTTAAATTAATTCAGTGGAGGAGGAATGTGAGTGTGTCAACTCGACCAGCTTTCACATTAAATGTAACTTTTTGCCTCCTTTTCAAAACCTGCTGCCTACATCACCCACAAAACAAATTAGCCACTGAATGACATCACTGGAGGCAGTTTATCAGATTATTCTACATGCAGTTTCCCCTTGAAGGCTTCATACTACTCTTTTGACATATGCAGCAGTACTCCCCAAGACCTCTAAATACCCTTTAAGGGTAAATTGGTAAAATTACCCTTTAATTCACTGAGCAATAAGCTACTTCAGGTACTCAATATGCTCTTATATAAAAGTGCAATATGGTGCATAAAAGTTATTTCATGTCATGTCCCACAAAGCATTTTTTCTTAGTTGATTCTCATTCCCTCTCCCCACAGGTGTCTCCTCCTCAGTACCAGAGCTGTGTAGTATACAGGATGCATCACCAGCAGAGGGAGACACGAGGCTCACTTCAGTGTTTGTTCTGACAAGAATGACATTCAGATTAAGTTGAATGAGAAACAAGAGAGATGCTGGACAGGACACATGATATATGATACTGTAAATAATATGAATCCAGCCTGGAGAATGAGGGCCTTCTTAAAACTAAAGGTGGTTAAACAGCAGTCAGTTTTTAATTCATCATTAATCTGGAACAAACTCACAGAAAATGTATTTCAAATCAGGACTGAAGGCTTTACTGTATGCAGCAACCTTTTATTACATCAAAGTATGTCAATATGCTCTTAATGCACAGAGAGCAGCACAGTCACAAAAGTGTCTTCAACATTACACAGATGTGTTTTTTCTGCACTTGAACAAATCTATTATGTGTATTGTATATCAGTTTAACATTTGATTAGTGATTAAGACATATTGCAGTTTATATAACAATAAAAAAAAAGAACCAGGTTTGAATTCTAAAGATTCTAATTTGAATTAAGTTATTGTCTACTGGACTCACAGGTCACTTCTGTTCCATGGAAAACAGATGTTTTGAGCAGCTGAACAACAACTAAAGCCACTTCCTTCCTGCAGCGCCTTCACCACAAACACATCTAAGACTTGATGCTCCAGTCTGAGTGTCTCTGTCTGATGGTCACCATGTTCAGTCTGAACCGAGCAGCTCTGCTTCAACTGTTAGTTATGTGCCAAGTCTTTGCAGGTACAGTGGAGATCTGTGTTTTTCTTGTGTGCTTTTTTCCATTCCTAATTATATTGAATATTGATTGATTGATTGATTGATTGATTGATTGTTTCCTTCCCTGTTAGGTCATTGTTTCATTGACCACAGGGATATCCTGGTGTCCAGGGGAGAATCTGTCATGTTGACTTGCAACACATCCGAGGAAAGGATCACACAAATCAACTGGACCAAAGACAGATTTAGTTTTGTTCATGCAATTCAACTTAATAAGACTTTTTCTAATCTAAACTCTAACAGGCTGACAATAGACATAAACTTGCCTTTAAAGCTGAATGTTTTTAATGCTACACATGAAGACGCAGGACTCTACACATGTATAGTAACTAGTGACCATGGCATAATGACAATAGAGTGGAATATGACAGTGTCTGGGGCACCTGAAGGTAAGTAGAGCTCAGACAGGACTAATCATCTCTTCAGACTTTGTACATGTTAAAACTCACACTTCCTGCTACTTTAATTATTCACATCTTATTTGATGCAGGAGTCAGTTCATCATGGGATTTTCTATATTTACTCACATATGTGATTGGACTTCTTCTCTGTGTCATCGCTCCAGCTGTCTGTCTCTACAGGTGAGTTTTTATTTAAATCTGTGTGTGATGATTGTAGCCTCATGTCGTTACACATTTAACATCTTGACTTCCTCCCTTCACCACTTGTCGTCATCATGTAACTAACATGTAAACTCGCTGCATTTTTAAACATTTCTACATTCACTAAACATATTTCACACTCCTTAATATTGTTAAAATCTTTCTAGTAACAGTTTTCATTACAATATGGGAGCTTTACATGATGTCTGTTAATGCAGCACAGATATTTTTTTTTATGGCAGATAATTTGATTTGTCAAAGCAGGAAATCAACTGTGTAAATAACATTAATGATGGGTTCACTTCATTAAGTTTCCCAGCAAGACATGTCAGAGAGTGAACATTAACAACACCAGTGCCAGTGCTGTAAATGGCTCACCTAAATGGAACGCAGTTATCATAAATGTTATTATTTCCACCTGTGCTTCCTGCTTGTGGCTCCTTAAAAAAAAAAAAAAAAAAAGAGCGGTGTCTGTTGTCCAATAACATGAAAACAGATTACTGTATCAGAATTAAGTTTTTTCTTTCCGACCACAGTAAACGTCTCACGACCCACTCAGATTTCTTTTGCTGAACATACGTTAGTTCAAATTTCTGAATTATGAGGATTTTTTTATGTCTTTTGTGAAACAAGTGTTTCACTACACGTTAAAAAGTGGTGGGGACATAAGACACAATATAAAAATGTTGTGGTCTTCAGCTTTTGTGAATAAAGATAATGTATGAGGGGATTGGATGAGGTCAGAGTACATAACTACAGCAGGAAAAAAGTGCAATATGGCGCATAAAAGTTATTTCATGTCATATGTTAGTGAATATTTTTGGGAAAATCTTTTTCTGTACCACATTCAAATCTCATTATGTCTTTAAAATGTGGACAAGTTTGGTCACTTCAAAAAATGGTGCAGAAATGTCCCAAGTATCCCCAACAGTCTGAAACAACTTGCAAGTCCAGTGGATTTTCATTATTTACATTTTTATCTCTGCAGAAAACTCCAGACAGGGACATCAACCAGGACTCAGTGAGGAGGACTCTGAGTTATGTCCAGTTTCATGTCCAGTTGGGAGGACAGGTGAGAAGAACTTCAAGTCATTACTCAAACTGTTATGTTCTCATGTCCCACAAAGCATTTTTTCTTAGTTGATTCTCATTCCCTCTCCCCACAGGTGTCTCCTCCTCAGTACCAGAGCTGTGTAGTATACAGGATGCATCATCAGCCGAGGGAGACAAGAGGCTCACTTCAGTGTTTGTTCTGACAAGAATGACATTCAGATTAAGTTGAATGAGAAACAAGAGAGATGCTGGACAGGACACATGATATATGATACTGTAAATAATATGAATCCAGCCTGGAGAATGAGGGCCTTCTTAAAACTAAAGGTGGTTAAACAGCAGTCAGTTTTTAATTCATCATTAATCTGGAACAAACTCACAGAAAATGTATTTCAAATCAGGACTGAAGGCTTTACTGTATGCAGCAACCTTTTATTACATCAAAGTTTGGACCATTTAATCTGATTTCACACTGCAGCTGCACCATAATATTTGATTTCACTTTTTAATGTCTCTATTCAACTCATCTTTTCTATTTATACTACTCCTGTGTTAAATATGTTCTTGTCTTTGTATGGGCCCCATTGTTAATATGCTGTATTGATTGTTACCTGTTGTGCACTATGAGCTCACCAAGGCAAGTTTCATACAGCATTTGTTGAGATGACAATAAAGGAAACTCAACTCAACAGGCTTCAACTATTTCTCTGTGATACAATCATATGTAGTCTTTTTTCAAGTGAGATAAATTACATTTTAGAGATTAAAGTCAAATGGACTTTTATTTTTCAATTTATCCAGTGGAGGAGGAACGTGAGTGTGTGCTGCTCAGCTGTTGATAGAAAGATAGATAGATAGACTTACTTTATTGATACTTTATTATTACCTCAATTATAATTTAATGCTGCCACACAAACCAGTATGACGGCCATGCCTCTTGTGCTGTTGGGCTGTTTGCCTTTCCTCTTTGGATTGCAGATGCCCAGCAGGATGGGTTGGGGTGTCGTTAGTTGCTGGGAACACCTGGGCCTGGTGTTCCCAGTACTATAAGAGCACACCTCATGAATCTCTGGTGGAGAGAGAGAGAGAGGGGACAAAGGAGAAATTCTTCTCTGTGCTCTCCGTGCTCCTTATTGTGTTTGTTTGCTTTTGTTTCCACATTGATATGCTGGTTTCTGAGTTAGCTTTAATAAATTATGATTTCCTTGCTTTAACTTCTTGTGTCCTGTCCTATCATTTGCCATGGCTTTGAGCCAGCCGTGACACCAGAACGAAATGAGATGGTTAGAATTTATACACAGTGAAGTGTTGCTGCAGTGACAGTGAATGTAAATGTAAGGTGACAGATTTGGTTCTTGTAATGGTGTCAGAATATTTAAACTTTGAAGCCATGGACTTAAAGGGTAACTTCACAGACTTCATACCTTAAATGTGTTCACAGGTGTTGGGCAGTACTGCTGTATATGTGAAAATAGTAGTATGAAGACTTTTGTGGCTCCATACGTGATGGAAGCTGAGCAACAACTAAAGCCACTTCCTTTTTGCAGCACCTCCACCACAGACTTGCTTAAGACTTCATGGTAAATTTCCAGTCTGAGTCTCTCTGTCTGATGGTCACCATGTTCAGCCTGAACCGAGCAGCTCTGCTTCAACTATTAGTTGTGTGCCAAGTCTTTGCAGGTACAGTGGAGATCTGTGTTTGTCTTGTATGCTTTTTTTCTGTTCTTGATTATACTTGATATTGATTGATTGATTGTTTCCTTCCCTGTTAGGTCATTGTCTTGTGTACCACTGGGATATTCTGGTGTCCAGGGGAGAATCTGTCACGTTGACTTGCAACACATCCGAGGAAAAGATCACACAAATCAGCTGGACCAAAGACAGATTTAGTTTTGTTCATTCAATTCAACTTAATAAGACTTTTTTAAATCTAACCTCTAACAGACTGACAATAGACAGGAACTTACCTTTAAAGCTGAATGTTTCTGATGCTCAACATGAAGACGCAGGACTCTACACATGTACAGTAATTGGTGACCGTGGCATAAGGACAACAGAGTGGAATATGACAGTGTCTGAGGCACCTGAAGGTAAGTAGAGCTCAGACAGGACTAATCATCTCTTCAGACTTTGTACATTTCAAGCAAGTAACTGAGTAAATTTACTCCAGTACTGTACCTCTGTACTTTACTTCAGTATTTCCATTTAATGCCACTTTATACTTCTATTCTACAACATTTTAGAAAGAAATATAGAAATATTGTACTTTTTATTCCACTGCACTAAATTTACAGCTTTAGTTCTTTCATATTTCAGATATAAATATATAAAATGTAGTGTAATATTCATTTTTGTATGTTGCTCCTTAGAAAAAGAGCAGGGTCTGTAGACCAATAACATGAAAACAGATTCCTGTATCAGAATTTAGTTTTTTCTTTCCGACCACAGTAAACATCTCACGACCCACTCAGATTTCTTTCGTGAGCCTTTGGAGGGGCCACACCCCTCAGGTTGGAAAATCACTTAACAAAGCAACATAACTGTGTTAAAATTACCTGAATTAGCTCATCAGCAACCAGCTACTACAGTAAAATGCTACATGTACACTGATGCTTCAGTATGAATAAGCTTAGAGCTGAAATGTTGAGGTGATTTTTCAATTACCGGTAGTTTATTACCAGAAATCAATAATCGATTAATCGTTTAGGTCATTTTTCAAGCCAAAATGTCGAACATATGTTAGTTCAGCCTCCTGAATTATGTGAAACAAGTGTGTCACTATGTGTTGAAAAGTGGTGGGGACAAAAGGACTCTGATGAAAAAACAACTTTATATAAGTAGTCTTCAGCATTTGTGATTTAAGAAACTGTAATGAGGGGATCATATGAGGTCAGAGTACATAACTACAGCAGGAAAAATGTGCATAATGGCGCATCAAATTTATTTCATGTCATCTGTCAGTGAATACTTTTGGTGCAACCTTTTTCTTTAACACATTTTTATCTGATTATGTCTTTAAAATGTGACGGGGACAAGGTTGGTCATTTCCAAAAATGGTGGGGACGTCTTCCAAGTATCCTCAATGGTCTGAAACAACTTGAAAGTTTGTAAGATTCTCATTATTTGCATTTTTATCTCTGCAGAAAACTCCGGAAAGAGAAATTAACCAGGACTTAGTGATGAGGACTCTGAGTTATGTCCAGTTTCATGTCCAGTTGAGAGGACAGGTGAGAAGAACTTCAAGTCATTACTCAAACTATTATGTTCTCATGTCGCACAAAGCTTTTTTTTCAGCAGTTTCTCTCATTTTCTGCTCATCCATTTGTATTTGTTAGTTAAGAGTTCATTCTCATTCCCTCTCCCCACAGGTGTCTCCTCCTCAGTACCAGAGCTGTGTAGTATACAGGATGAATCACCAGCAGAGGGAGACGAGAGGCTCAGTTCAGAGTTTGTTCTCATAAGAATGACCTTCAGATTAATGTTGAATAAGAAACAAGAGAGATGTTAGACGGGACACATGATATAAGATGATTTATAGAAATAATATGAATCCAGCCTGGAGAATGATGGCCTTGTCAAAACTAAACGTGGAAGAAAGGCAGTCAGTTTTTGATGTGTTATTAATCTGGAACAAACTCCCAGAAAAAAAGTATTTCAAATCAGGACTCAGGGCTTTTCTGTTTGCAGCAACATTTTATTACAATAAAGTTTGGACTATTTAATCTGATTTCACACTGCAGCTGCACTATAATATTTCACTGTTTATTCTGTCGTATTTAGTTTTATCTTATTTTGATTCTTTATTTAATTTTACTCATGATTCTTATATTTATTTTCTTAATGGCACAAATGTTACAGAAGCATGCCAAGTAGTCCGTCCGGTGGGAGAAATATTTCTTGTTGTTTTCCAGCCTGATACACAGACTCACGTGTCCTTCAGGTGGTGGAAAAGTCAGTCATGAAGAGTTTTTCCAACTCTCACCCCAAAGAATTCACTAATGCATGTACATGGCTCTTGAAAGTTCTGTCCTGCCTTTTACCCAGCATTCACAGAATTTGTTTGGGGGTATAAATCCAGATCAAAGATTCTTTATAGAATTTGTGCTTGTGGTCATGTCAAATGTTTGAAAAGCACATACAATCATAAAAAAACACACATTTTCTGTTTTGCTCTTGACTTGATGCCATTCTAATATAAGTAAAATGGATTATGAGCAGAATGATTCAAATGTTCAGCTCTTAACTGTTTTTTTGTTATTGAACTGATTCTGAGTAAAGGTGCCATTTATCAGTCTTTATCAGAACCATTTGACCATTTACTGTTGATGTAACCTGTGAAATCTTGTGCTGACTTTTACTATTCAAACCAACTTCATCCCTCAGATGTGTCGCATGTGTTTGTTTGGCACTTATATCCCAAACTTAAAATAAAAAAATGCTATTCTACCAATCCGGGCAAACTGACACTGTATTCATTTTATTATAGACCAAAAAATTACATTTCAGGAGAATATATTCATTGTGGATTTCAGTCTTTTCTCGGTAATGATAAAGAAGTAAAGACAATGTTATTGTCTTTCTACCAGGAAGATGCCAGCAAACATCAAGCTCCATACTAAGTGTGTCTTTACATGTGTGTGTGCCTTCTGACTTGAGATCTGAAGGATGATGTGATTTTACACCCCTCACACCCCTTACACCCCCTGTCCAGGTGACTGGAGGAAACAAGACAGTGGCCCAAGGAGGGACTGTTGTCTTACCGTGTAAACTCATTGACGCCATGGAGACCCTCAGTCACATTTCATGGCAGAGGACGACCCGAGGGAAACCTCAGAACATTACATTTCAGGAGAATATATTCATTGTGGATTTCAGTCTTTTCTCTGTAATAATAAAGAGGTAAAGACAATGTTATTGTTATCTTTAAAGCGACTGTTCATGTCCTGAGTGATCCAAACACAACGAAAGAAATATCTTTATGTATAATCAATGAACAAGTAGGCCCAAATCGTTGAGACTGTGTTGTGGACAGTGTTCCACAATGCTAACAAATGTTGTCCTGATGCAAAGTCTCCAAATTGTAAGTTTTTTTAAGGACAACAAAGCTGTAACCTTTATTGGTTGATGTGTATCGTAATTGTAGAATTTAACATGTTTACCATCAATAAAATGTTTTTTTCTTTCATGAATTTGATGTAAATGGTGAAATAAATTGAAGTTGTTTGGCAGGTAAAACACAGAAAAAAAGACAGGCTCATACAGCAATGCCTCAACATACTGGCACTTATTTTAAAAAAGGCTTATTTCAACTAACAAATTGTAGGAGGCGAGTTGAAAGCACCGATGCTGCTTTAGTAAAGCAACTCTGTTGTGCACGACAGTTGAGCAGTTGTTTTCTGAAGAAATCAGTGCTCTTCTCTTTGTGTTTGGGATGTGAAGTCACCAAGTGGCGTCTTAACTTGTTCCACTTCATACTGTGAGAAGCGAATGTTTTGAGACACACAACAAACTGCAGTCACTCCTCATTACCCACCGTTTTACTGGTGAAGCCGAGGGTGAGAGATGCCTCGTCATATTTTCTTGTCTTTGTTTTGGTAGTATGACAGACATTTTGGTGTAGATTCATCTGCTGCTTTACGTTTACCTGGCAGTCCTTTCACAAACTTGTCCATGTTTTTCTAGCTAGCAGTGCAGAAGAGTGATGCATCATCTATATTTAGCCTCACCGCGCCCTCTGTCAAAACTCCTGGTCCCCCCTAGGAAAAGCGCCCTTCAGTTTGAAAGCCACTGCTCTAGCAAATTCAATCCACAGTGTTTTCCAGCAAACTGAGGATGCCCATAGTAAGCAGGTACTTCTCATGGATGCAACAGCTGCTTTCTCACTTCCATATTAAACAGAGTTGTTTCTTTATATTTGTCATGTATTTTTGTAGTTTGTAGATGTACTTGAGATTCAGTTGAGATCGGCGATCAGCACTTTTTCCACAGTTCCCAAAGTTTCAGTCAACCAACTCTCCTGTATTTTTTAATGATTAAAACAATAAATAACTGCTCTGTAGGCGGGTCTGAACTTTGTGTGAATTATATTGTTTCTTCAGTAGCTGCTTCACAATCTAAGCACATTGATTCATTAACTCTGATGGCTTTTGGACTTTAGTTGGGTTGGTTAAAATTAAGAATCAGTCACAGCTGACAGCAAGTCATGTGGACCTGCAGGATGCTTTAACAAAAAAAACAAAACGCTGATATAGGAAAATGGGTTCAAGAATTAGAATTGGAAACTTTTGACTGCATAAAGTTCCCAGCATGCTTTTCCTCTGTGTTTATTGACTGCTGTGTTGAAATTTCCAGTGAAGATTATTTTCAGTCCTGAATAGCAAGACAAACACATTTCCTACTTCGAATGTAAATCACATATTGTTTACCTTGTATCTTTCCCTTACAGCAATTTTTACTTCTTTGGTGTTTATTGCTCTAGTCAAGGTTGGACAATAACGTTCAAGCGGTATGAATAAACTTTGTTAACAGGATTAAATAATATGTCTGCCTTAACATTCTGTTACAACTAAACTATACTCACTCATACCTGCCTGAGTACCTCCCCTCTCCCTAATCCTATTCCTCTTCCTACGTATTAGTTTTACATGCTTCAGGTATTTAGAAAGTCCCACCCTCCTGAAAGCACCACGATGACGCGCCTGCAGAGCCGCGATGTGAGAGACTGAGAGTACACATCCACGGAATCAATCAACTTGTTCGATGGACTCAACTTTTTTTTGTGTTTTCTACGAGAAATTATGGAAACCGTGTTTTTTCAGGAGCAATACGATGTTTATACTGGTGTCAGCGACGACCCTGAGCGCACTTACAGAAGGTTTGTGAGCCAAATGTTTTTTTAAGCACTAACGTTATATTTAGCCTACAAGAACAGCAGATTGGCCGTGTCACTGTAAGCTAGCCAGTCTGTGGTTTCACTGAGGAAAAAAGCAGTTGGTGAAATCATACAATACAGAGACATGGGATGTTATTCTGAAAATCTTTTCCCGCAGTGTATACTCGAGTTAGCTAATATATAACAAACTCCGTCTCGTCTTTTCATGGCAGACACACAAATGTGGGGTTAATCTTTTTGTATGTAAGAATAAGGTAAACTGAATTACGACCTGTCTCAGGTAACAATAGAGGAAGCTCAGGAGTCACAATGCCAAAAGTAATTTAAACCCACTGTTTGATTAAAAGCTGAAGATAAGGAGCAGCAGATAAGGGTATGTTTCTATTGTGTGGGGAGAATTATTGAGTGTTCAGTTACCCAAACAAAAGTCTGTTTATGATCTTTCTACAAGGAAGATGCCAGCAAACATCAAGCTCGATACTAGTGTGTCTGTTACGGCCGTCGCCAAGCTCTGCCTCTGTTGGTGTGTGTGTTGCCTGTCTCTGAGTGATTTCAGGATGTGGGTGCCCCTCCTCCTCCTCCTCCTGAGGGAATCAGATTGGACCGGCACCTGGACGACGCAC
This sequence comes from Sparus aurata, assembly GCF_900880675.1. NCBI lineage: Eukaryota > Metazoa > Chordata > Actinopteri > Spariformes > Sparidae > Sparus > Sparus aurata. The sequence goes on from NC_044195.1 coordinate 16,169,796, forward strand.
CAATCTGGGCGGAGCAAGTCGCGGAAGTGTATATATCCCTGGCCAGAATGGCAGTCGGCGCACGGCTGTGATTCCCCTTGAGCAGCACGCCACTGTGTCTCTCGAAATTATAACTTGTGACTTCTGTGACTGAGACACTTGTTGATTGTCTGTGGACTGGGCCAGGTTCAAACATTATTTCTACTGATCGCACACACGTGTAGGAGGGACTGTTGTCTTACCGTGTAAACTCATTGGCACCACGGAGACCCTCAGTCAGATTTCATGGCAGAGGACAACCCGAGGGAAACCTCAGAATGAACATTTCTTCAGCATCTTACCTACAGATGGACCGAAGTTTGTCAATGGACATGATAAGCGATTTGAATTTATTGGGATTTTTGATGACAACAATGGATCTCTCCAGTTTGCCAACGTCACGCTGATGGATGAAGGCATCTACACGTGCATCTTCACCCTGTTTCCCAGCGGTAACCACGAGACAGAAATACCTCTAAACTTGCTTGGTATGATGCTCTGTTTATACAAATATTGTCTTTGTTTATTTATTATTAGATTATTCATAGTTATAAATTCATTGTGCACTGTGACTGTTTTAGTGCCTCCAGTCTCAAGCCTGGAAGCTAATCCTCCTGTTTTGGGTGATAAGGAGGTTTCACTTGTTACCTGCACGGCTGCTGCTTCCAAGCCTCCTGCCGAGGTGAGGTGGCTCACTGGTGATCTGGCAGGAAAACTGAGGGCAACAACCAACTCCACTGAGCATGGCAATGGTACAACTACCACAATCAGCTCACTGTTTGGAATACCGAGCAGAGAAATCAACCATCCAGTGTGTCGTCACCAATGCAGCCCTGGCGAGTAAATGGATTCTGCCCTTCACCATACAGGTTCACTGTGAGTATACAAATGCTTCCATTCAACAGTTTCTCCTGCAGAAGAATCAGGTAGACTCTTTAACACATAATGATATCGATAGAGTTTTGGTTTGGTGTGGACCAAAGGCTGGTGGGTGCTGTTCACATGCTGGTTAAGGCGCCCGATGTAGCAACACATGTAGCTGGGCTGTAGGATGGAGTTCCTGAGCTAGTATTTTCTCAATTCTCAATTACAGCAATAACCCAGCCCATCTCTCGGCCTGTTTCTTGCAGTCGCCCCCACTGAAGTGTACATTCATGAACGAGCTTCTGGCTTGTTTGAATGTGGGACTGAAGCCAATCCTGATGCAAAGTTTACATGGAGCAGGTAAAGTAGTTTGAATTAACAGGTTTCAGTGGAATTTTTTTATCAAACGATATTATGTTTAACCTAAACGTCATTGTCACAACCTACATACAGTGGTGGGACTAGACCCAAAGTATGCAAGTGTAACGGGCGTGCATTGTCTTTAACAGTTTTTATCAAATTAATTGCACATCCGTTAACCCTTGTATGTTTTGCGTTGTGTTCTATGTTGAGCTGAATGAAGAAAGGACCCAGACCACGACCAGCTGTTGGTTGCTCTTTTAATGAAGGCAGGGCGGTGGGTTTGTCTGTACAAATCAACAGAAAAACACATAAGGCTCTGAAACATGCAGTCTCTCTCTCACAGCACACAGGTCTCAAGCTCCTCCTCTCAGCTAGCTTGGCGCGGACTGCACATACATGACTCAACCTTTAGTTTTAACAACAAAAATACTTTTAAATAAAAATGTGAAAATAAATGAAATAAATAATAAAATGCTCAATGTATTTGATAACATGAATTTCCTGTACATGCTTAATGCAACAAGTGTAAACACATGTAAACACTACGCCAGATGAATTATAATGAACATAATGCACATACCTGTACAAATCAACAGAAAAACACATAAGGCTCTGAAACATGCAGTCTCTCTCTCACAGCACACAGGTCTCAAGCTCCTGTTAGCGAATACACACACAGAAAACTCTTTAGACTAACATGTGGAAACTTGTCTACTTTAAAGCTTGCAAAAAGTCTGTTTACAAGATTTATATTCAACTGACACATTGGCTGCATGTTCACAACTTATGTACTAACATTTATACAGGAATTAAACAAGGTTTGCATTGTCCAAAACCCGAAATATATGTTTAGAAATGACGAGCAAAATAATACATTACCTCCTCTCAGCTAGCTTGGCGCGGACTGAGAGAAGCACCGGAACAACGGCACCAAGGCCTGCTACCTCTTAAAGTGACAGTACAGGTATTAACACTTTGTCAGAATACAACATTCAGGCATAAATATGGGCAATAAAACACATCTTAAACATATAGAAAACAATATTCATCAGGATTTGGTGACATTTCAAACATAAAAATAAAGGTATAATTTCAACCCGGTTACACAAGTATGATTAGCAAAATGTACCTAAGTGCCAAAAGTAATGAATGGGAACAGTTACCCCTGCAATTGGTACATAGATAGCATATTACTGGTGTATTAATGTGTGAATGACATTTGATTGTTGTAAAGGGTCGTAGTGGGGCTGGTTGTATCTATTATGGAACTTAAAAAAGCAATATTTTGTAAGGTCATCAACTATACTGTATGTAAAGTTATTTGAGCAGATGTACTCAATCACTGCTGAAGCGTTATCATATAAAGGTATACAAAAAAAAGAAGCAGTGTTTGGACCCATATAGAAGTAGCCCCTCTGAAGTATTACTTATGATCCACTAGAAATATGTGGTGATGTCTGTATCTGCTATGAATCTACCAGCTGCCTGTATACTCTTGTTTTGGTGATATTTTGCTGTCATCAGGACCTTTCTGGGCATGGGTATCTGACATCTTACTGCAGTAATGAAATTCAAAAATCAGCTATCAACTCCAGAATCGCCGTCTGCACCTGGTGTGTTTACAAACGCAATCAACAAATCCCACATAGTACGTCTTTAACATGAACTGAGTAGGTCTAGGTAACTGACTGAACTGCCTAATAAACTGAACACTAAAGGGTATATACAGTATAAAATGGCTTATAAGACCATTTTGGAAAAACAAGAGGCACAAAAAAAAGCAAAAACCGCACAATTAGTTTACCAGTATACATGTTTTGAATGTACTACAAGGACTTGTTAACTGTTTCTGAAATGGTCTCAATGGCCATTTCTAGTGGCAATTTTTGTATAGTTATAATATTTAGTCGTACTGCCTGTGACCAGGTCAAATTACAACCTCGACAGGTCAGAAACATAGTAAAATAAATCTGTTAGTCTGGTGGTATTGCACTAAAACAACGTTGACCATGTTTCACTATCTTCATTGTTTGTCTGTATTGTATGTGGAATGTGCCTTGTAGCAGCATTAACAAAGAACACAAACAATAGCTGAAAATGTATACAGATTAAAGAAATATTAAAATTCTCTATGATAAAAAATTAGAGCCTGAACGATACTTGATTTCTGGGACTAATGCCAATACCAATATTAGGAAGTAAAGGTTTCGATATTGATATATCGGCCAATATACACACCTTTCTATAAAGATCCCTGTTGTGAAAAAATATGTAATGGAGGCGGATATTTTACAGTCCAACAATAAACTTCATTGTTGTTGCATTGAAACAGTACACTTCCCTGGGAGCAATTTTCAAAGACTTATATTGTGTGCATTGAATGCATTTTAGGCAACATATACAGTCAGGTCTATAAATATTGGGACATCGACACAATTCTCTTCTTTTTGGCTCTATACACCACTACAATGGATCTGAAATGAAACAAACAAGATGTGCTTTAACTGCAGACTTTCAGCTTTAATTTGAGGGTATTTACATCCACATCAGATGAATGGTGTAGGAATTACAACAGTTTTTATATATTATTCCTACTTTTTAGGGGACCAAAAGTAATGGGACAATTGACTCAAAAGCTATTTCATGGACAGGTGTGGGCTACTCCCTCGTTATCCCATCATCAATTAAGCAGGTAAAAGGTCTGGAGTTGATTCCAGGTGTGACACTTGCGTTTAGAATCTGTTGCTGTTACCTCTAAAGATGAGATCCAAGGAGCTGTCACTGTCAGTGAAGCAAGCCATCATTAGGCTGAAAAATCTAAACAAACCCATCAGAGAAATTGCAAAAACATTAGGTGTGGCCAAATCAACTGTTTGGAAAATTCTTAAAAAGAAAGAATGCACCGGTGAGCTCAGCAACACCAAAAGACCTGGAAGACCACAGAAAACAACTGTGGTGGACGACAGAAGAATTCTTTCCCTGCTGAAGAAAAACCCCTTCACAACAGCTGGCCAGATCAAGAACACTCTCCATGAGGCAGGTGTGTGTGTTTCAAAGTCAACAATCAAAAGGAGACTTCACCAGAGTGAATACAGAGGGTTCACCACAAGATGTAAACCATTGGTGAGCCTCAAAAACAGGAAGACCAGATTAGAATTTGCCAAACAACACCTAAAACAGCCTTTACAGTTCTGGAAGAACATCCTATGGACAGATGAGACCAAGATCAACTTGTACCACAGTGATGGGAAGAGAAGAGTGTGGAGAAGGAAAGGAACTGCTCATGATCCAAAACATACCACCTCATCAGTGAAGCATGGTGGTGGTAGTGTCATGGCGTGGGCATGTATGGCTGCCAATGGAACTGGTTCCCTTGTATTTATTTATGACGTAACTGCTGACAACAGCAACAGGATGAATTCTGAAGTGTTTGGAGCAATTTTATCTGCTCATATTCAGCCAAATGCTGCAAAACTCATTGGACGGCGCTTCACAGTGCAGATGGACAATGACCCGAAGCATACTGCAGAAGCAACCAAAGAGTTTAAGTCAAATAAGTGGAATGTTATGCAATGGCCAAGTCAATCACCTGACCTGAATCCGATTGAGCATGCATTTCACTTGCTGAAGACCAAACTGAAGGGAAATGTCCCAAGAACAAGCAGGAGCTGAAGACCGTTGCGGTAGAGGCCTGGCAGAACATCACCAGGGATGAAACCAAGTGTCTGGTGATGTCTATGCCTTCCAGACTTCAGGCTGTAATTGACTGCAAAGGATTTGCAACCAAGTATTAAACATTGAAAGTTTGATTTATTATTGTTTAGTTTGTCCCAATACTTTTGGTCCGTTAAATCCCTTAGATCCATTGTAGTGGTGTACAGAGCCAAAAAAAAGAGAATTGTGTCGATGTCCCAATATTTATGGACCTGACTGTACGCTGATACCGATATATCAGCCAATATCGGCCACCTGTCGGTTGGGCTCAACTAGAAATCCCATCAACCCATGATGTTGAGAATACTTGGCCACAAGTCCAAATCATCGCAAGTAAGTGTTCCCTGGAAAAGGTCTGAGTCAGAAAAGGCAGCAAACCTATACTTTAAGGACATAAAAAAAGAGCTAATAATTTAAATTCATTGAACTCTCTACAGTTCACAACATATTTCTGGTCTAATGTGACTCTTTAATCAAGCTACATATTTCAGTGCTTGTCCCTGTTTGTTTGTTTCAGGTTTAACAACTCGTGGCCTCAGTCTGCGGTCGGAGTAGAAGGTGCAACGTTACAGTTTCCTAGCATGACTTCTGACATGCATGGACTCTACCAGTGTGAGGCCTCAAACCCTTATGGAACAGAACACAGTCACTTCCATCTACATGTTTCTTCGGGTGAGAACAGGTTTAACTTGACTGGGTTTTTTTCATATTGCATTTGCTCCTGTTCTGTGGTTGTGGCTTTCAGTCGGCAATACCATTTACACACCACTAGAGGTCATTCTTATTACAATTTATGATTGTTTAAGAATCTGGCTCCACCATGAAAACTGAATCATGACTGCGCAACTGACTGCGGTTACCTCACACAATGTGCAATCACTAAGTGGTTAGAAACACATTATACAAACACGGTTATGCATTGAGCCAAATGATGAGGAAATTCTTCAAGGCAGGACTGTTACATTGGGCTGTATCAAGTTTGTCTAGATGTACCTAGTACACTGACTGTGTATATCAGTATTTCCTGTGACTATCTCTTTTTCTTGTGTCCTGTCTCTCCACAGGAGGCTACACTGTTTGTTGGACTTTATTTAGTCTTTTGCTTATCCTGACTGTTGCTGCTGTACTCTGGTACCTTTATAAATCTGGAAAACTGCAAAGGTAACAAGAACATTAGAAGTTCATACAATTAAGTGGAATAAAATGCTAAATAATAAGAGAATAGAATAAATGCTACTACTCCATCATATACACCGATATTAATCATTGCATATCTGAATGAGTTTACCAACCCATTCTTACATGTAGTCAATTGTTGTAAGAATAGTAGCCCCAAATACCAGCAAAGGCTTTATTGTAATAATGCAAGGAATTATTTTTATTATATTCTCAAATGAATTGCATATTTCATTGGCTAAGCAGCCTTGAAAATGCACTACTGCTGTTGGTAAAATAACAAAGCACAACAGCATAACTAATCCTTGACACAAATAATGTGAATCTACCAAATTAATGCAACTTTTATGCACTCATCTCATGTCACACACCACTAGAGGTCATTCTTATTACAATTTATGATTGTTTAAGAATCTGGCTTCACCATGAAAAATGAATCATGACTGCGCAACGGACAGCGGTCACCTCACACAATGTGCAATCATTAAGTGGTTAGAAACACATTATACAAACACTGTCATGCATTGAGCCAAATGATGAGGAAATTCTTCAAGGCAGGACTGTTACATTGGGCTGTATCAACTTTGTCTAGATGTACCTAGTACACTGACTGTGTATATCAGTATTTCCTGTGACTATCTCTTTTTCTTGTGTCCTGTCTCTCCACAGGAGGCTACACTGTTTGTTGGACTTTATTTAGTCTTTTGCTTATCCTGACTGTTGCTGCTGTACTCTGGTACCTTTTATAAATCTGGAAAACTGCAAAGGTAACAAGAACAGTAGAAGTTCATACAATTAAGTGGAATAAAATGCTAAATAATAAGAGAATAGAATAAATGCTACTACTCCATCATATACACCGATATTAATCATTGCATATCTGATGAGTTTACTAACCCATTCTTACATATAGTCAATTGTTGTAAGAATAATAGGCCCAAACACCAGCAAAGGCTTTATTGTAATAATGCAAGGAATTATTTTTATTATATTCTCAAATGAATTGCATATTTCATTGGCTAAGCAGCCTTGAAAATGCACTACTGCTGTTGGTAACAAAGCACAACAGCATAACTAATCCCTTGACACAAATAATGTGAATCTACCAAATTAATGCAACTTTTAAACGTTTACAAATAAGTGAAATGCCTCTTGCATGTGGTTGGTGAGACAGAATTAGGCATGTAGCTGAGCTGCAAAAACTCTGCTTCAGCGATGCAGTTTAATTTCAGTTGACGTTAGATTCAAGACAGACACAAATGTTTAAATTAATTTCTAAATCAATGTGACTCATTTTTGTATGATATACAGTAAAAGTTGACTTTATGTAATATGTACATTTCTGTTTTGCAGGTTCTCAGCAGAGAGAAACGGTTCCTGTGTATCTTTGTCAGGCACACTGCAGCGCCTCCTGACACCTCCTCCTAAATCCCCAAATTGACAATGATATTACAGAGATTATTGTTATTATCAGGCTTTTGGATATATCTGTTTAAGTTTCAGGCACGGCATCTCAAAATGATTGCTGAAACAGTTTTTTGTTTATACTGTTTCATCTCTGTGTCACTCATTTCGTGCCTAAGTGAATGAGATGAAGCTATATATTTATCTCAAAGCGCATTCAAAAGTAAATAATGTTATAATGAGACTTGAAAAACACTTAAAGTGATATGATGAAATTGAAGTTAGAGTGACAAGGAGGTTTTTAAAGGATCATATTTATAATTTTAAATCCATTTAACATCGTCTCCAAAAGTTCAAGTGATCAAATCAACAGTTACTATTGTTACAGTTATTCAGCTCCATCAAGAGTGAAATGAGCCTATACTGATCAAATCTGTGCACTTTCATATGTTTCGTTGGCTTATCGAGCAATAATGTTTTTTGGTGTCAAAGGTCCCATATTATGAATTACACGTTTTCTCTGGTCTCTACATATATAAGCTGTAACTCCCTGAGCCTACCAACTCCCAGACTGAGGAAAGCAAATGATTCCTGCATGATCTCTGCAGCCCACCCACTGGTAAAACGGCGCTCCTACAGGCTGTTCAGATTCAGCTCCTTTCGTTACATAATGAAAAGGAGAGATGTTCATAGGCCGGCCTCCTCTGCGTGGTGATAGGAGACATCTGAGAGGGGGGCGTTCATCCCCAAGGTGAAGTTCGGTGTGTCCAGCGGTAAGATAGCAGTGTTTCGCAATGCGTCGTTCAGAGTTAGACACCCAAATTGCTCTATTGTTGGTTGTAAAAATCCACATCAGTGCCTATATTCTGTCCCTGCTACAGAACAACAGAAGAGACAGTGGTTGCGTTTCATTTTTAATGACAACGTGCCGACTCTTGTTGGCTTGTATGTGTGTTTGCTAAAGGTGCAGGCACAGAAACAGCCTGCTCTAAGTAGAGCTCCCTTGAGCGACTTTAAGACAGCTGAAATTCAGGACCATGGATGGGTTTGGGGCAATGCATTTCGAATACAGTGTTGTTGGACTTCTGACCGCTGTGTGAAATTGATAAAAAACAGTATAATATGGGACCTTTAAACATGCAAAACAAAAATATAAACATCATAGTAGAGATATTGTATTAAAGATTATATTGTATGGAATTAGATTTGTGCCAAAATAAACAAACAAAATGTCTTAAATGTCAAACAAAAACAGGAATTTGAGAGAACATAAAACTAATTTCAAAAATAAAACTAAGAACTTGCAATTAAATAATTTTTCAAATAGTGTAAAATATTGGTCTTTTACTCTTCTAATAATGCATTATTTTGTTTACGGTTCCCTCTGCTGGTCTCTCTCCGCTCAGACTTTTGCGCTGACTCTCAGCTTTCCACTCTCTCTGCAGCTCTTTCTCGTTTGCGCTCCCTGACTTTTTGTTCGCAGTTTTGGCACAAACCTCTCGGGCGGGCGGGCCTTTTCAGCAGAGCGTCCCCATTGGCTAATTAGTTGTTGACTGACACAGCTCAGTACCTATGTGTAGATAGCTAGCGCGCTAAATGACCCTGGCTTTAAAACGGAGAGAAGAAGAGATGACGAGGACAACAACGACACTGAAGAACAATATATGTATGTCATAACTACTTACATTTCACTTGTTTTTCTCGTTGTGGGTTGTTACTGTTGGTCTTCATTGTCGTCGTCATCTCTTCTTCTCTCCGTTTTAAAGCTGGGGTCGTTTAGCGCGCTAGCTACCTTCACATAGGTACTGAGCTGTGCCAGTCAAAATCTACCTAGCCAATGGGGACGCTCTGCTGAAAAGGCCCGCCTACCCGAGAGGTTTGTGCCAAAACTGCAAACAAAAAGTCAGGGAGCGCAAACGAGAAAGAGCTGCAGCGACAGCGCAAAGCTGAGAGTCAGCGCAAAAGTCTGAGCGGAGAGAGACCAGCAGAGGGAACCGTAAACAAAGTAATGCATTATTAGAAGAGTAAAAGACCAATATTTTACATTATTTGACAAATTAATTGATTGCAAGTTCTAAGTTTTATTTTTGAAATGAGTTTTATGGTCTCTCCAATTCCTGTTTATTTTTTTTGTTTTTTGTTTTTTTACATTTAAGAACTTTTGTTTGTTTCTTTTGGCACAAATCTAATTCCATAATATTGGTTATAGTTACTGTGGAATTTATTGAATCTTTTGCACTAATTGTAGTAGATATGTAGCTGTCTGTTTGTTGTTCAAGTGTAATCTTCTCAATATGCATTACGATGTGAACTGTATGGAAGAGCTTGCCAAAGAACTTTTAAGTCTGTGCCATTAACCACTTGTGTTGCTATCCAGAAAGAAGCTGTTTATGACTCTGCTGGTTGACACTGTTGATTGTAATTGGTTGTATTTTGATAATTTTGTGTAACTTGTGTGAAAGGGAAAAGCACTTGGTTCCTGCACTGTTCCTTTAAGTTGCTTCTTTATTGCTTAAATTCTTGTTTGTAAATGAAAAATCTGCATTTCAGTCCTGATTGAATACATTTTATTTTGTGAGTTATTTTATGAGACCCCTTTCACAGCAGACATTTTAACTTGTCAAATGGGAAAAGCAAAGGTTAAAATAACATTAATGATGGATATTAGTACGAAGGCATGTCAGTGAGTGAGCAATGCACAATACCATGTATCATGTTATGGGATATTTTCTTATTGTTCTGTTTTGACAGCAAACGTGTTATAACAATATGCTGCTTAACCGTGTTCCATCACAATACTTTCATGTGAACATCAATGTATCTCATCTCATGACCTGATGAATGTGTGTGTGTTTTAATAAGAAATCGTATGTTGTTGAAATTAACGAAAAATCCAATCAGTGCCTTGAGCAAAGAGCTGCCAGTGTAGGGTGAAATAAAGTTCAAATGAATGCTGAGAGACTAAATCTGTCTTTGTCTCTTATTGCGTGGGATCATTTTATTGCATGCACTTGAGAATGCAGAGAAGTTGGGAACATTGCAGCTTGTACTTGAATATCACAAACAAGTTTATCAGCAAGGTTGCACCATCCGGTCGACCAGGGCATCTCTCGTAACTGTCTTCCACTATCTGTACTTTCCCTCCTTGCTCTGTGTAAACAAGGCCACTCCTTCTGCTCCCCTCACAGTCCCTTATTCACAGGGAGGTTTCAGTCTTTTAGTCATATGTTTGTCAGCTCTACGCACATGAGCATTTTAATACAATTCCCCTAAACCATACGCAAACAGTCACAAACACATTTTTTTTTCACATAATGTGTACCTTTACTTTTAATATGTTACATTAAGTACTTTTTTAACTTCAGTGAGATTTAGTGATGAGCAGTTTCATGTTTCCTGTTACTGAAGAAACATGTGATATGTTACACAGGAAGAACGAGAGAGAGGACACATTTGTTGATGTATAAAAAATGAGAATGGTATGAATCCAGCCAGGAGAGAACTAAACATGGGGAGGCAGCATTGAGCTTTTCATACATCATTTATTTAACTAATTCCCAGAAAGCTTGAGGTTCGTTTAGACTTTTCTGTTCACAGCTTTCTCTTACATGAATAGAATCACAACAATCTAAGCTTTCCAGCGATCAATTGAGGCATTTGCCTCTTTGCGTAGCTGTGTTTGTGAAGTTTGCTGACTTTTATTCATGTTCATATCATTCACATTCATGCTTAACTATATACATGTGTGTATGTTGTGCATAATTTGCTATATTAGAGGTTCATAGTTGTTGGTTGTCATGCAATGGAGGGGAAAGGTTGATGAATGGTTCAGACAAACTGGGCAGGTTTTAAACGGTGCAGGCAATTTTTGTCATGGAAAAAGTAGTCTGTCAGGATACAGAGTAAAGTCTACAGAGTGTTCAGACTGCCAGAAAGACTGGATACATAAAGTCCCAGCCACAAGCTAAAAAGACACACATGTCAAATTTATGCTGGAGTCAGCTACTACTTTAGGTTTAAACACAGGAAAAAGAGAAGTTGGCTTTGAAGCACGGGTCAAAAGGACAATTCTAATCCCACAGCATTTCTTTATAAGTGGAATAGTTTTTAAAATATCTCACTAAAACATGTTGACTGACTCCTGAGGCCAAAACACTTTTCTTCCTCCCTCATTCCTTCCTTCTCCCTCCCCCTCCCTTTTATTTGTGATGACTTTAAAAACCAGTGAACCAGCACTTACATCTATTCAAGTACAGTTTTGGTGTACATGAGATTTACTTCAGAAGTAATTAATGTACTTTTTCTCCTCATTACAGTTAGTTTAAATCAATCTAGTCACTATTGAAATTTCATCTTTAGATTTGTTACATTTTATGGTGGAAAGAATGTTCACCAAAGTACTGCACTTAAATAGTTTTGAGGTAATAATACTTTACTTGAGCCAGAAGTTATGCCAGTATTTTTTTTTTTTTTTTTTAAGAAATCATGTAAAATGTGTTGGTACTCCACGACATGTTTGTATTTCATGGGGAGATTTATTGACTTTACTTGACGCAGAATTCAGAACTCTTCAATTTACAAAGCAATATTAAAAAATGTACATGAACATTTTCACATAAAAAAGTTCCAAGGAAATTTAATTAATCATTCTTTAGAAAATCCACAGTAGAATTTATTGAACAGCTGGATTTTCTGCTCCTGAGACAGTTATTGTACTTTTTACTTTATTACGTTTATCTATAAAATATGTGAGGTGTCAGTCCTTTCAGTTTCCCTTCAAACAGACTGTCCTTCAAGAACAGAACTGTCTCTGTTTTATCCTTATTGGGTTTTTTTTCATGATTTCAACAATAAAGAAATGTTCTGTGGTCGGTTCTGAACTTCATTTACAACTGTTCTCTCAGCAGCTGTTCCCATTTACTCTGAAGGCTTTTTGACGCTGAATATTAATAAGAAAATGCTCTGCTGACATTGTTGGTCACTGTCAGGTGGACCTGCAGGATGCTTTTACAAAACACCACTGATCAGAGTTTGGATTTGTCTGTTTGTGATACATCACAGGTGGGTTCAATAATTGAAATGAGCAATTTGAGCCAAATTAGAACTGGAAACTTTTGATTACATTTAATACCCAGCATGCTTTTCCACTGTGTTTATTGACTGCTGTATTGAAATTGAAGATTATTTTCAGGCCTGAACGGCAAAACAAACACATTTCCTGCACAAAATGTAAATCACATATTGTTTCCCACGTATCTTCCCCTTACAGCTATTTTTAATTATTTGTTTTTGTTGCTCTAGTCAAGGTTGAACAATGGCATTCAAGTATGTATAAGCTTTGTTAACATGATTAAATAATATGTCTACCTTAACATCCTGTTACAACTTAACTGTACTCACTCATACCTGTCTGAGTACCTCCCCTCTCCCTAATCCTGTTCCTCTTCCTTTGTATTAGTTTTAGATGCTTCATGCTTGTGGGAAAGTCCCACCCTCCTGAAAGCACCACGATGACGCGCCTGCAGAGCCTCGATGTGACTGTACACATCGACGGAATCGTCCCGGATGGATGGAGTCAACTTCTTTGTGTGTTTTCTACGATAAATTATGGAAACCGTGTTTCTTCAGGAGCAATACGATGTTTATACTGGTGTCAGCGACGATCTTGAGCGCACTTACAGAAGGTTTGTGAACCAAATGTTTTTTAAAAACATTATATTTAGCCTACAAGAACAGCAGATTCGGCGTGTCACTGTAAGCTAGCCAGTCTGTGGTTTCTGAGGAAAAAAGCAGTTGGTGAAATCATACAATACAGAGACATGGGATGCTAGTCTGAAAAAAATTTCCGCAGTGTATGCTGCAGTTAGCTAACGTACAACTAGCTCTATGTCGTCTTTTCATGGCAGACACACACATATGGGGTTAATCTTTTTGTATGTAAGAATAAGGTAAACTGAATTACGACCTGTCTCAGGTAACAATAGAGGAAGCTCAGGAGTCACAATGCCAAAAGTAATTTAAGCCAACGGACTGATTAAAAGCTGAAGATAAGGAGCAGCAGATAAGGGTATGTTTCTAATGTGTGGGGAGAGTTATTGAGTGTTCAGTTACCCAAACAAAAGTATGTTTATGATCCTCAAACACCTGTTAATCACCTGCATCCTGCTGCAATAGACAGTGAACAAAGGAACAAAGAAGACGAAGGAAGTCAGGCAATGAGAGGAATGTAGATCATCATCACATAGTATAGCAGACCAACTTCTCCATGCTTAGTTATTTTTTCTAATAGACTATATTCTAGAATAAAAATAATAAAAAAAAAAATACCGAAGCATGTTCATTGATTAAGTTACACAATATTAAAAATGCACAAAATGAAGGCAGGAACATAACTAGGCCTATATTGTCTAAATGACATCAGAGGACTGAAACAATAAACTTCACAAGGAATTTAATAATTACTTAAATTAAATGATCTTTTACTACGTAATGTTTTTTTTAAAAAAAAGGTTTTCATGTCATCATATATTAGACAACATATACACTGATAAAAATATCATCAGCCAACCAGTATATCAGAACAAAACACAAGGTTATCACACTGACATTCATTGTATCCTGTGTTTCTACAATCACATGGTCTAAAGTCAAGCAGATTATAGCCTACTAAAGTTTGCTTACAATATGTGGTTTATCAACACAGTCTGTTGAGGGATGGCGTTGTTTTAGATTCTTGGAGAAGTTTAGTCAGGTTCAACCTCAAATCCAGTTGTAGCTCAGTGGTCTCGCTAAGATGAATCAGACATGACGGAATGACAATATTTAGACTACACCCGGTACGCCCAAACTAAGTTTAAGTTTTAAAATGCCACTGATACACTGGTTTAGCACCGATACTGAGACGAAAAGATGTGATGATCTTTCTACAAGGAGGACGCCAGCTTACATCTTGCTAGATACCAAGTGTGTCTTTACTTGTGTGTGTGCCTTCTGACTTGAGATCTAAAGCCTGATGAAATTTTACACCCCTCACAGGTCTCCAGGTGATTGGAGGAAACAAGACGGTGGCCCAAGGAGAGACTGTTGTCTTACCCTGCAAACTCATTGACACCACGGAGACCCTCAGTCAGATTTCATGGCAGAGGACGACGCGAGGGAAACCTCGGAATGAAAATTTCTTCACCATCTTACCTAAAGATGGTCCAAAGTTTGTCGATGGCTATGATGAGCGATTTAGATATATTGGGATTTTTGATGACAACAATGGATCTCTCCAGTTATCTGATGTCACGCTGATGGATGAAGGCATCTACACGTGCATCTTCACCCTGTTTCCCAGCGGTAACCACAAGACAGAAATACCTCTAAACTTGCTCGGTATGATGCTCTGTTTATACAAATACTGTCTTTGTTTATTTATTATTTGATAATTCATATTTATATAATTGTTGTGTACTGTGACTGTTGTAGTGCCTCCAGTCTCAAGCCTGGAAGCTAATACTCCTGTTTTGGATGATAAGGAGGTTTTACTCGTTACCTGCACGGCTGCTGCTTCCAAGCCTCCTGCAGAGGTGAGGTGGCTCACTGGTGATCTTGCAGGAAAACTGAGGGCAACAACCAACTCCACTGAGCATGGCAATGGTACAACTACCACAATGAGCTCGCTGTTTGGAATACCGAGCAGAGAAATCAACCATCATTTGGTCCAGTGTGACGTCACCAACGCAGCCCTGGCGAATAAACAGACTCTGCCCTTCACCATACAGGTTCACTGTGAGTATACAAATGCTTCCATTCATCTATTAATTATGCAACTAACAGCTACAGTTGGGTGACGAATTAAAGGAAGAACCAACATAAAGTGCATACCTGCAAACTTGTCGCTTTTCTGCGGGGGGCGGGGGGAGGCTGCCCTGCAGGCTAGAATTGCGAAACATTATTGGATAATTCTTATAATTGACGTTTCTCTGGGCCAATCGGAATCTCAGCACTTGCTTTAGAATCTTGAAGCACACAGCGCCAGCTGAGCTCGCCATTGGATGAGACGCCTGGCTATCGCGCGAATCTGATAACTCTATCTCTCTGGTCTGATGGAAACGCTCAACAATTTCAAGGAACTATCTTGTGTTAAATTCGAGGTAAGTCAAGCTTTTTGGAGCAAAAACAACAGCTATTTCTTTGCTTGATTCAATTAACTTTAGCTACCGCTTTTTTGATGTGATATAATATTGTATTTTTAGGACCAAGTCAACGCCGAGTACTGCATGAACGTAGACCTTGCATAAACTTAGCCTATGCTTCGAGCAAAATGGCTAATGTTAGCTAGCAAGACAAGCGTACCTGATGCTGGCATTTCCATTAGCAAGATAGCAATCTTACCAGCCAGCTAACGTTAGTCTTTCAGCTAGCTAGCTTACCGTAAAATACCAAATAACAGCCGGGGCGTTGATTTGTTTCAATCACTTAACAAACCTGGCGGCAATTTGGGACAGGTGTTTAATTCCTTAACGAGAATCTTTTGCACAATATTGACCAGATATCAGGACGGCAGCTAGAGTAAACCTATGGGGGCAGACATAACCGAAAGTGAAACTTAAGGATGTCTGTCCCATAGGTTCGCTTTAGCTGCCGTCCTGATATCTGGTCAATATTGTGCAAAAAAAAATTCTCGTTATTTTTCCTACTGACAGCACTCGGTTACCTCGATCAACAGGGATATGAGTTAAAAACGGCTGAAGTTCTCCTTTAACAATGGTCTTCTCATTTATACAGGTGCTTTCCATTTTGGTGAGCTATTATAACCCAGAGAGGAAGGCTGTTGATGTGGAGCACCTTGGGTCGTTTGAAATAGTTAAGGTCACCGCAGCAGTCCTGGAGAATGCCCTGGACAAGTTTTTCACAGACAACGATATCCCGTGGTCCAACTTGGTGTGCATGATGATGGATTCGTGTGCGATGATGCGAGGCAGCCAGACGGGCCTGGAATCAAGAGTGCGACACAATGACTGCCCAGAGCTTCTAGATATCGACGGGGACTTGTGCCATCACATTCATAATGCGTCAAAGAGATTTTCCAGTCCTTTCAACGGTCATCTAGAACAGCTCTTCAGTGACCTTCATGTTGATCACAAGTGGGCTTCTGACCAGGTAAATTCATTCAGGGGTGTAGAGCACTTCTATAGCTCTTTTCCACCTTGACAGCACTCAATGGCGTCTTATTCGCCCATTCACTCCCACTCACACACCAATGGCAACAACTGACATGCAGCTACCCTGCTCATTAGGATCAATTTGGGTTTCAGTCTCTTGCCCAAGGACATTTTGACATGTGGGCAGGAGGAGATAGGATTTGAACTGCTGACACTTTGGTCATTTGATGGCCATTAGATGGCCTTAATATTGTCCTCTGATTCATGAATATCATATGAGACTGAATCATAACTTGAGACATGTGTTCTTTCTGTTTGTCAGCGGGCTTACCTCCAAGAGATCTGTGAATACATGCGCATTCCTGGATCAACTCCAAAGAGATTTGTCCAGCATCGTTGGCTGTCATGTTATGATGTTGGACTCAGCACTCAGACCATGCTTCCTGCTTACAAGGTCCTGTACTTTGGGTTCATGAATGAAGAAGACAAGGCTCTCTACAAAGAACCTTTGGAACAACTCTATGCTGCTCACCATGTGAATGAAAAGGCCCAGAGACGCATTCAGTCTTTTCACAAGGAACTCAGCGGGAAAGGTAAATCGATCCATTGCGGTTGTAGATTGGCTGGATAATGTGGACAAATTAATGGGAATATCTATGGTGTGTCCACATTGGCCTGCATGTTCACTATCTGACATTTGCTTTGGTAAATCAACAAACAAGAGCTTTGATATATTCTCTTCCAGGAATGACACAGCAGGGCAAAGACTGAAAGCAGCGGTTGGTCAAGAAACTGTGGCATGAAGACACCAAAACAGAGCTCCAGAGTGTCTACACAGGTGTCCTGGCTATTCTGAAAGAATACATCAGCGTGTTCCAGGTATATTAAATACTGTTTTACAACTATGTTGTATCATAAAGCTTAGATTTAAAATGCTTTTTTTAAATGCTACCCCAGAGGTATTTTAACATCTTTTATTTTATGTTACCAGTGTAACTGGCTGTGTCTTACTCTGCTTGTATGGTGGAAATTCATATCCATCTCTCACTTGCACAATATTACTACTTCCTCAGAGTCGTGACACCCATGTGCACAAGTTGCATGACAAGCAGCTGCAGGTTTTCACCAACTTCTTTGCATGCTTTGTGAAGCCAGAACACCTGCCACCAATCCCCAGGACCCTGGCAGGTCTCGAACTCAAGGGAGACAAACTGCTGCCTGCAACAGACGTGTATGTGGGTTGAGTGGCAGATAGATTCAGACGGGAGCATCCTCAACCTGTGAGTGGTTTAAAATTAGTTACCTAACTTTTGGACCAAAGCCATTTTATTGCCAATGATAAAGGAGCACAACTATACCAGTGTGTTATTGTCAATATTTATACAGCTGCCGAAGCCCTTGCTGGACCAAGTACTCCAGGGATACATGTATTGCATGTGGGGAATACCTGCAGAGCAAGCTGCCACTGGAGAGCATGACCCTGCAGTGTCTGTCTGCTGTTGACCCTATTGCAAGGGGGCACTCCAAGACTGGACATCTACTGAGACGACTTGCAGAGATGTTAAACCAGTTTCTCCCTGCTGATGTGGATGTTCAGCAAGAGGTTAGCTGGATAATGCACTTCCCTAATGTTAGTATGTAATGCTTGTTTGTGAGTCTTGTGTGGATGCTTTTGATATTTATTGTTGCTGTTTATTTTTTAACCCTATATTTTGCTGCTGTGGAGGTTAAATGTCCCTGGTGGGATAATTAAATGGCTCTTATCTTATCCTAGGTTCTCCAGTATGGCGTAGACCAGAGCCTGCCAACTTTCAAAGAAGGAGATGATGCTGTCAGCTGGTAGGCAGCTGTCTTTGAAACTGGAAGGTACCCTGGTCTCAGCATGGCAGTAAAGGCAGCGTTGTCCGTGTTCCATGGGCCACTGGTGGAGTCTTCATTTAGTTTCATGTCTGACATCATCGACCCAAGAAGTGGCAGCATGAACATTTCCACTATGAGTGCTATCCAGACAGTGAAACACACCTTGCTGACCCGGAAGCAGACAGCAGTGGAGATGTTCAGAAGGGAAGACCAGAAGTATGGGCCAGTGGACCAAAAGATGTGCCACAACATCATGTCGGCTGGAACCAAAGACAAATCTCTGAGGAAGCAGGCAACCTTAAAGAAGATGGAAAGAAGGAGGGAGTTTGACTGCCAGCCATCCTCAAGTGCTGCCGCTGCAAGGAGAGCAAAAGGCAGAAGAGGAGGCGCTGGCCAGAAAGCAGCATGCAGCCAAACAGTGCAAGAGAGCTTGTGAAACACTTGTCCAGGCTAAAAGACAAAAAAAAAAAATGTTTTTTATCAGAGAGTGTGAGACATAATTTTCACACATGGATTGGCCACCGCAGAGTCCAGACCTTAACCCCATTGAGAATCTTTGGAGTGTGCTGGAGAAGGCTTTGCGCAGTGGTCTCACTCTTCCATCATCAATCCAAGATCTTGGTGAAAGATTAATGCAACTGGTCGTAAATAAATCTTGTGACATTGCAGAAGCTTCTCCAAACAATGCCACAGAGAAATGCGTGCCGTTATCAAAGCTAAAGGCAGTCCAACGAAATATCAGTGTGTGACCTTTTTTTTTTTTTTTGGTTGCGCCTTTTTTTTGGCCAGGCAGTGTATGTTGCAAAGGGTTACTCAGGTCGCAGGAATCCGCTTGTTAAGTCTGACGTCACGCGTGACCTAACATCCATTTCTGGGTCCAAACGCTCCGTCAGAACAACAATGGCGGAACCTGTGAACCTTTTCACAATAACTTCCTTCTTTAGCGAGGCACCATTGAGGGTTAAAAAGGGTCTAAATTCTTTTAACTCCAATAGAGTGATCAGTGTAGCTGTTTTGCCAGGTGGTATAATCAAGGGTAGCGTCCAGGCATCCATGAAAAATATTTACGAGGTTGAGGTGAGTTAGAAGTTAGCAGTAAGCTAGCTAGCGAGTTGGACTTTGGAAAGCTCAGTTTGTAAAGAGGATCCCCTGATTACGTGGTGGCTTGTCCTCTGTCAGCATTCTCATTGTAATGCAGTGCAGCCAGGTAGAGTCTTGAACAGTAAAAAGACAATCAAACATGAAAACAATTGCAAGAAATGGGCAAATGTTCTCAACAAGTAATCACAGTTTCATTTACCTGCACAGCATTCCCAGATATGGATAGGAGTAACACATGACAGCACTGTTAATGTATAAATTCAAGCACTAAAGGCTGTAACAGCTTATTGTTACACTTGATCAAAAGCAATTTGCAATCTAGAACACTACAACCCTTCACTTCTGTAATGTGAATGAAGAGTCCTACAAGAGAGTTGTGTGCCAACACTGCGTCTTTGAGGTGGCTCAGTCTGGCAGCCAATATCTCTTGTAGTCCTAGCAGGTAACTGTAATGATGTACTGGCCTATATTAAAAAAGAGGAGTGACATCAACTTTATCTTACATGTAGGCTATAGCTTTGCCAACAGCCACATAAAGCATAAAAAAGGATTACTCATAAATAAACTCCAGGAGAAGAAACTCATTAAGCAGAATGGTTGGCTTGGAGTGTAAATTGTGCTGTGATGTAGCAGTCAACCAAACACTTGTTTTGTCCTGGGCTATGCTAACATATTCCAGTTTAGAAAACATTTTCAAATGCATTATTTCACAAAATCCCGAAAACTTAGACCCGGCGGAGGGTGTGTGTATGTACTGCTTGACCGACCGGGGCTCTGGGTTTGCATGTGGAGACCATGCTGATTGCTAACTAGAAGCTAGCAGGTAGCGTTAGCTTGGAAGCTAGCGGTTAGCGTTAGCTTGTACTGTGTGGCAAAACACTGCTTGGTTAGTTTGTGTAAAATTGCAAAATAAACACAGCTAAATATTTGTACATTCAAACATTTCCCTAAGACATGCATTAAATAATTTGCAAGATTATAAACATACTACACAGAATGATTCTGCTGTAGCACTAACTTGTGGTGTGGTCAGAGAAGCTAGTGGTTAGCTGCTAACCTTACCTTGTTCTCAATGGCAAAACACACACTACATCATGCACAAGTTCACCCTAATCTACAAAAGAAACACACAGCTAATTATTTGTATACTTACATGTCCCTCGTCTGCAGGTATTCCACGCAAATTTCTCCCGACTAACGTTAATACTGCCTTGTACTGACCGAGGTTGGAGAAACTGTCAGTCTGGAAGTGGTTAGCACACACACCAACAGTTTTTGCTAACTGTAGCTGGGACGTTGCCTTAAAAAATGAATTAAATCCATGCCGCTTTTCTGTCCTCTGCTGCTGGTACACGATGGAGTGTTGTGTGCTCGTCTTTACAGCCAACAACAGAACACTTCGCGTTGGGCTCCAACGTGGTGCCTTCATAACATAATAGTGGATCTCCCAGAAGGTAACGCTGTAGCTGGTGGCTGGAGACACCGTAGGTATGCTGTGATGGGAAGGGAAGGTGGGTGAGAATATTCAGATGATCGGTCAATGACGTCAGTAACCGAAGCCAAATTTGTCTCACCCATCTGGAAACTGCAGGGAGACACTAGCCCCATTCACACTGCCGTTTGCATGCCGGGATTCTGCGCCAATTCTCCGCACCCTCCTCTGTGTGAAAGTTTCAGATGCAGAGAGGGGGGAAATTTCGCTCCGGCGCTGATCCTCCTCTGGAGGTAGTGTCAGGGCCACATTATTGGTGAACCTGACTAGTCTGATAACTACACAAGTCCTTCACTCAACTAAATACAGAGAAATGTCCCACAAAGCAACGTTACATGACCAGACAAAAGTAACGTCGTAACTGTAACTGTCTTTGGCAATTTATATGAAGAAAAAAAACCACAGCTGTACGTGGAGAAGCGTCTGTCCTCCTGTCTGACCTCCTGCCTGTCCTACAGACTCTTTGTCACATTTCTGCCCGAAAAACAGCGTCCGTCACCGGCAAAAAACTTTAACTCACAGAGTGTTTGTGATGAAAATAAATCACCGTGACCATCAGTCCCCCGGACCGAGACTTCAGGGAACTTTCCCCCCGAAAACGGCCTCCGTCCCCACGAGTGAGGGAGTCAGACAGCGACCTGTTTACTGATGGTGATTATGTAATCATGTAATTTAGCGCGAAAAACGTAACTTTGTCACTTTCCAGGATGTTTGGTGGGTCAGTATCTCAATTACTACACATTATAACAGCATCCATATGATTGTAAACTGTCCACAGGTTTAGATTGACAGGGGGAACACCTGGGAAACACAGGCGTCATCAACATGACGTGTACCGTCACGCCTCTTTAGGAGCCGCAGCGCTGGCTTTCTGTGTGAATTACACAGCAGTAAGGCGGAGATGCTTCGCTCTGTGTGAATCACCATCGGCGGAGAATTGGCGAACCACCGCTCTGGAGATGATGCGAATACCCTGTGTAAAAGGGCAACTGTCACAAATCTGCATCTCCCTCAAAAAAACACAGATGATCTTTTTTCAAAGTTTCTATGCGTGTGGCAGCACCATAGACCCAAAATAACACCCCAAATCCCAGAAAAGGTCAGTTTTTCATAATATGGGACCTTTAATGATGATAGTAGAGAGCTGTATAACACTTGGTCCAAAATCTCCCATAGATGTTCAGTTAAGTTTAGATCTCTTGACACCAAAGGCCTTAGCACATGATTCATATCCTTTTCATGCTGATCAAACTACTCAGTGAGCCCTTGTCCCCCTATGGATGGGGATAGTGTCATTCTGGAGGAGACCACTTCCATCTTGACTGAAAAGTTTTATCATAGGATAAAGTTGTTCACTCAGAACAACGTACGATGATATTTAGGGAACAAGTGGATGCAAACCATGCCTGTGAAATGTCCACCACTGCATAACAGAGCAACTGTAACCCCGCACTGTAGGGGTCATGGGGAATATGGTGATAGATGACTTATGTGTGATCAATCTCAAGAAGTTTCTCTTCTGCTTTTTTTTTGTACATATCACACCAATGCACATGCATCAGGGTCATAAAACGTGCTGTCGACCAAAATATCCAACCATGTTAACCAATCTTTTTTTTCCTCATGGATGTAAATGCAGAAGCACTTTAGTTACATTTCTTATTAAAGCTCAAGCCAGTCTGTATGACTCATACCCCTTTTCCACTGGTCAAAAACCCCACTTCAACCCGCAAATATCTGGCTTTTGTGTGCAACATGAATGTGAGAATTTGCAATTTACAACTGGGTCAATTGACTCTGCTGTAGACACAGGTTTTTATAACTTCCGCTCAGCTTCAATCTAAATGCAAGACACGGGTGAACATATTAAATTCTGCCACACGAAGTGATGATGTGTTATCATCAACTGGTGGTGGCCAGTAAACAAAGAAGGAATTTGGGATGCAGTCTATACTTTATTACTTTTATTTTGGTGGAAAAGCAGTATAATGCTCCTACCATCCATGCCTCAACAATGTCCCCTCTTTCAGCAATGTCCAATGTTAAGTTTATGCATATAGCACCTTCCAAGAACAGGCGACACAAAGCATTGCACAAAGTAGGGTAGGGCAGGTTTATCAGAGGATGCAAATTCAGAATTCACTGGGCCTGCTTATCATTTAACCTGTGTCACTGGCCTTCATGGAGAGAGACACTGTCTGCATTTGCACAGTGAGTGAGCAAAGCTGTTGCGAAGATAGGCAGCAGATACTGCAAAGCTGAAGTTGCATAACATCACAATCTTACAACATGCATGCACAGTTTTCCCTGTCAAACCACTGAAAATGCATTGCCTAACTCCAAATCCTGCTTAAATAAAAGGACAGTAATAGCATCAGTACCATAAGTAAATGTGCATAAGGACCAATTTCAGAATATTATATCCCAATACCAGATAAAATGTATTGATACATTCATCACTTCGATGTCGCAGCTGTTAAAGGTGGGGCTCAGTAGTTCATTACTTTATACTTCTTGGTAGCTTCATGTCTGGGTATTCAACGGGGTTTATGTAATAATGAAATCAGTGTACCTATTGTAGCCAAGACCATTATCGTTTCCTAAACCTATCCAAGTATTTATTTTGTCTAAACCTAAACAAAGGGACTTTTTCCTCAGCTTAACCAAACTGTGACATTTCATATTAACTATGTAATGTTCTTTGATGATAGTGTGGGTATTTTGTTGTGGGGTTGGATGAACCTAACTCTGATGACCATTGTCTTAAAGTAGTAAGCTTCAGTATCATGTAGCATTACAGGAAAACAGAGCATGATTGAGATTCTAAATGTATTACAGTGATCTTAGAAGTGTCACCAGTGACATTTTACAGCCGTGCCCTTTCATCTCGTTTCCTGGTTTTTGTCAGTCTCCATTAGTGTTGCTTCATGTTTCCACAAAGGCTGTGGAAGGACAAGAAAGACAAGAGTCCTCAGAGATGAGGACAGGAACTGGAATAGAGCCAAAGGGCATAAAGGGTTTTAGACAGTATTAGAAGCTAGCCAGTTATCTTACTAGCCGGCCTGTCAGCCAGCTAACAGCAAAGGACGTTTAACAGAGTCAGAAAGTAGCAGATATTTCAATTACAACTTAGATGTTGGAATTTATGGCTTGTTTTTTTTATTTCATGTATTCATGCTTCTACGTTGAGTGTTACAACACATCCAGGGTTTTCCCTGCCATTATAAGGCTTAGGTGCGGCGCCCAAGCATTTTTGCCTCCCGTCCCCCGGCTGACGGAGTTGATGACCGTCTGTCCATCCGTCCGTGTCGCCCCCCCCCGGACTGACGTTGACGAACGTTCGCACAAGACTTATGTATGACTAGTTCATTTAACATAAGTGGAAATCACCAGGGGGCACAGGGGAGCCGAACCCCCTATTCCAGGGGAAACCAGGGATTTGTCCCCATCACTGAAAACATATAACAAAATTATGTAGTAATGTCTTCAAGAACACTGGGGCTAATTAAAGTTGCAAAATTCTATTTTTAAAAATGGGTTCCCCCCTTAATAAGCCTCAAAGTGGCTTGGTCAACTGCCCATCAACCTCCACCCCCACAGGCATTAGTGCTCATTACAGGGATCTGTGGAGCAATCTCTTGGAGTATGTTGGTGGTGCTGGCTGACCACATTAAGTAGCTAGTTTGCAAAAATTACCTTTTCCCCTTCAAAAATCGCCTTTGAAAATGTTTGTTGTCCTCCCCGTCAGTGAAGTGAAATATCTGCCCTAACTGATGCAGACATTTCCATACACACATGTAGCCCCACACAAGTTGGGGGTGATGGTGCATGTGTTGCTGGGGGTGGACGCTGTTCACATAATCGTGTCCCAACTCTACACAAATGGTGAAGCAACTGTTACAAAGTCCCTACCCTAACAAATGTAGTCTCGCCTGTCTCAAAGAGCCTCACCCTACAGCCCAACTTCATGTCTTAGGTGTTGGCAGCCAGTAATGAGTGGGCAGGCAACAGACTGAGCTCACTGAATGTGAACCCATAACCACTATGGCATCATTTTTCTAAGCCACACCTACATTTCTTTTGGTGAAAACATTTCATGGATTCCATTCCGAACCACTCAAGTGTGGAAACGCCTAAAGACAAGTAACAGCTGAAACGATGCCTTGGTCACACATAGGGATGTATACTGAGGACCGGTACTTTTTGGTGTCCGGCTCCTAATTGGGTCGGTACCAGGGTAAGATTCTGGACAAACGGTACTGTTATCGGTACTTAAACAAAAACAAAAAAAAACCACATATTTTTTTGATGATTTGTTATCGGTTTTTGACATGGATGGTTTCTGAATGTCTACCCAACCGTAATGACTATAAACTTTACAACAAACTCCGTGACTTGATGTCACAGAAACGAAACCGGTTGCCGCTGTCACAGCGCTGCAGTCTTTAGCGTTAGCCGGGCTGCTAGCCAGGCTGCTAGCCAGGCTGCTAACTGTACTTGCTTTGTTATAGCAATCAAACACGGCGCACTCCTTTAGCTTCATACTACGCTCCAAGTGTTTGGTGATGTTGCTTACCCCGAATTTCCCCTGCATACTGCCACGTTACGGCTCCGATCCGGTTTTGCTCTGCCGCCTGGTAACCCCCACCGGTTGCGTTTTGAGTCAGCCACGGCACAGTACTGTAGACAGCTGGCATCGCGAGGCCGAGGAGTTTCCGCGATAATCACATAATCACTTGTGATCCCAGTTATAGGTTTGTGTCATAAAAACAACAACAGGAAGTGTTCCCGACCAAAGGATTAGTAGAAGAGCTTGTGTTTGTCTCTTTTTTGAGATTTGTGTGCTGGTGTCAACACGGACTGTTTTATTTTGAAAAGTAACCGGATGTTATATTGATATTTCGGTACTTGACTTCCTGTCTGCTCGGTGCTAAATTCAGCTGAATTGCTGCGTCGTGCTCCAGCATCCGCCAGATATGAAAGTCCTGGTTATCTGTTCCGGAGTATTTGTATTTGCATAGCTTCTCCTCTGTTGAAGCTTTATTATTACCTTGTGGTAATAAAAGGTTGAATCTTTTGACATCTTGTAAAGTCTTTATTTTTTTTTTACACAAAATTACATGTTGTAGTATCGGTAAGAGTATCGATAAGTATCGGTACCGATAAAGAGTATCGGTATCGGTATTGATAAAGTCCTAACGATATACATCCCTAGTCACACATAACTACTGAGTGACAGGGTCACACATGACCGGATCTTTCACCAGGATGCTTCCTTGTCTGTTCATAGTAATACAGGAAATGATGCGTAAGATACCGCACTTAAGACTGCAGCCGCATTTTTGAACATTATTTAGAAAAGGTTTTCTTCTTCTTACAAATAAAATTGCACACCAGTTGTACACACAGCAGTGTGTGATTAGGGCTGATAAATCCCACATTATAAACCACCATGCTTGTGCATGTTTGGGGACATTTGCATTCAGAGACGTCCCAAATATTCCTTTCCCAATCTATGGCCAACTTCAGCTGGCTGGTTGTCAAATTTGAATTGAAAATGTCACTTTCCACATTTCCTTGGTGCATTACATTTGCATACAAACACCAGCAAAAAGTGGCAGCCTTTATTACAATTACAAGGGCAGGTTCTCTTTGATTAGGGTGGCTTGTGTGGATAAAAGTTCATCCACACAAGTGTGGGTACCCAAGGTAGGGTAGTGGACGTTGGACTGTTCGTTGACTCTGACCCACGAAACAATGGTCATGTCTCTCACAGCAGCTGTACAGAAGCTTGTTGCATGCATGGCGTCCCAAACACGAAGATATACCATGATTGATATCTTTTGAGCATCTGTGAGGCATTGGGGAGCTTTCAGATCCTGTGTTTGAACAGTTCACGTCTAGCGACCATGCGCCAATTTGCCTCTTAATGTGGGGGCTAAAATTAGGACTTTAATCCTGTATCCTAATAGTGTGAACCCCACATAAAGTTGGATTACCCTACTTAAGGGCAGAAGTTAAGTAACCAGTCTCATCTTCAACTTGGAAAGTATCAGACTCGTCGACGAGGAATCAGTGGATAGTCAGAGATTGATCAAGAGGCCCAGGACTGTTTTTGGACATTTTGGTGCCCCGGGCCAGTTGTCTATTGGCGATCTTGAGAGTTTTTATCTTTCTATCATAATATTTTATAATAATTGTAAACCATCTCTCTATAAAAGCAAGAA
Organism: Sparus aurata; assembly: GCF_900880675.1. Taxonomy (NCBI): domain Eukaryota; kingdom Metazoa; phylum Chordata; class Actinopteri; order Spariformes; family Sparidae; genus Sparus; species Sparus aurata. The sequence continues at coordinate 16,197,164 of NC_044195.1, forward strand.
ATCTCTGTCTGTCTGTCTGTGTGTCTGTGTGTGTGTGCCTCAAATACCTTTGTCAGGATCAGACTGACCTGAGATTTTCAACATGGCTGCTGCGTGGTTTAAGGGTGTGCAACATCGGATGTGTTTGGACTATAATGATACTGTTAATAAATTATTTCATTGCATTGTCAACCATAGCCACATGCGCACCAGAGCCAATCACTGCACACCATAGCCACATGTGCGAGATAGCCAATCACTGCAGAGCCCTCCCCCACGAAACACCTTAAAGGGATATTCCGGTGTAAGTTTAATCCATGGTCTAAATCACAGTGAAACTGTGTTAGACTTCCTCTCGAGAGATCAAGTTTGCAGACCGCTAGCTAACGTAGTTTTAGCATCCTCAGAAACGACCGCACGGCAACAATACATTGCAGTAAATGGGTCCAAATATAAAACCGCCATCAAAATGCCACAAATAATGCTCAGAACAGCACCAAACTTCGAGTGCAGTAGAGTTCCGCAGCTCAATGATGATCATTACTGCGCGACTCTACTGCACTCGGTAATCAACTCACAGGGCTTCCCCACAACAAGGAAGGCTTCTCGGGTGGTGAGTTTTGTTTATCTTTTCCGATAAATCCGGCAATGATATCAAATGTTTGATGCCTCGAAATATGTGCTGGGACCCTGTTTCTAATGTTGCTGAAGTTTGGTGCTGTTCTAAGCATTATTTGTGGCTTTTTGATGGCGGTTTTATATTTGGACCCATTTACTGCAATGTATTGTTGCCTGCGGTCTTTCTGAGGATACTAAAACTACGTTAGCTAGCGTTCTGCAAACTTGATCTCTCGAGAGGGAGTCTAACACAGTTTCACGGTGTGTTAGAACATGGATAAAATTTACACCGGAATATCCCTTTAAGAAACAAGCGGATTTAAACCTGCAGCGGAACGAGCTTGACCGGGATTTTGCCGGCGGTTCGGTCCTGTTCTGTGCATCTAAACTGACTGTTGTGGATTAATGAGACTGAATGAGTCCGGACCGAGTCTGTTCCGGTCTAAGGAGATCTGGATACGCGAGGACAACAAACTGGAATTGGAATCTGTGGATGTTCGTGTGTAGCTAGCTGGTAGCCCACCCCCATGCCTCACCTCCTGAGTCGACAGACGCGCCGGCGCGTCCAAAACCGGGTTTCCAATAAATAATGTCCGCCACACTTTTCCACGAACATTGCCATTACATTTGCTTTGTGTCTGGTGCAGGAAGAAATGAAGCTCAGTGCAAATTAATGCAGGGCACAGTAGTCATAAGCCCCAGCTGTAGTCAGCTTATGGCGGGGGGGGGGGGGTATGCACTGCGCTCCCGAGATTGACCTAGCATGCTGCTTGTCAAATCCGGGGAGCTCCTGGAGCCAAGCCCTCTGCGCCAAGCCTAACTGTATATAATTTTTCACAATAAATTATTTAAGCAAATGACGAGAGTGTTCCTGAATGAAACGGTAAAAACAGGCTTTTATCACGAAAGTGTCCGCAAGCAGGAAGTGTTTGCTAGCAAAAAAACATGTTCCTATTGGTGGAAAAGGCACCACACCAACCAATCGCAAAATGATATGGCAAAACACGTGATTTGGTTGCTGAGGAACGGGGAAGTTGTGGGAGGGACGGCGGCGAAAGAGTGACAGCAGCAGTGACGGTGATAGAGATAACGAGTTTTGAGAGTTGAGAGATTTGTGACATAGCGTGTTTGGAGTGTATAGTTAGTGTGTTATGCAGCATTTGGTGTAGTGTGTTTAGTCTATAGCGTAGTCGTTTTTTTGTGTTGTGAGTCAAAACAACGAGGAAACAGCTGAATGTGGAGCAGGCAGTGCAGCTGGATTGCATTTAAATTCAAAAACATATGCACAAATTTACCAAACAACAATTTATATTTGCATTATAAGTAATAAAAATGGTTTGTTAAATATATTTGTGGTTTTCACAATAAAAAGTCTAACTTTTTCCTACTCTGATTTTATGTTTTTTTTGTGATTTTAGGTCCATTGTGTCCATATAGTATGTCTAAATGAAACAATAACTGTACATTCACACATGTGAGGTTGTGCTGAAAATAATGACACCAAACAAGGCAAGGTAATAGTTTTAAGGTGAAATATAATGGTAAAATCAAAAGTAGTCAAAAACGGCCGATGATATCCTTGACGTCCCACCTTCAGACACAGCCTCGTTTGGCCATCCATGAAAACGATAATTAACCTCCCACTTTTCTATAAGAATACATCCTCCCTACGTCCAGTGCACTAGTAATCTATAATTCTAGTTAATTTGACTAATATCACATGACCAAAACGTCACACTTAGCTCTGGAAGTTAATATGTAGCAGTTTGATTTAAGATCATTTTGCCACATAAGAACATGAATAACAATAACACAACTAAGAAGACAATGTAAAAGGAAGGATTAAACTATTGATAAAGACAAAGAAAAGAAAATAACAAAACAAAACAAGAGAACAACACAATGACAGGTGACTACTCAATGACAGTAACTAGTAGGTACCAACAGCTGTCTGTCAGCCTAATGACCGTTTCACACTGGACAAAAACTAACATCAGCTTACATCTGACTTTGTCTAATGTGAATGTGTACAGTAGAATTTACTCCCGTGTCATTTGACTTTGCGGAAGTAACAGGTGTTTATCGGCTCCAGCTCTGATCAGCAGTGATGAAACCACAACACCTTGGTGGACAACCTTGTCAGGCGCTGGCTGGTTAACACTCTATCTTCATCTCTGTTCAAGCAACGTTGGAACATTGTTCAGTGCTAATGAGAAATTCAAGATGTTTAACTGCCATTAGTGGCTTCCTTGTCACTCAGCCTGAGTCAGCTGCTTGATCGGTACTGCGCAAGATGTCTCACTCCTTCCCTTATCGTCTCCTGAAAAAACGTGTCAAATTGAGAATATAATTCATTGAGATTTTTCTGAATGTACTCTAACCCTCTGGCCTTGTTCGTTTTTACTTCCCTCTCAGCTTGTTCGTGGCCAAAAATGGCCACCAACAGATTGAGTCAGTAATTTTTGGGATTTTGTATGTTTTTTGATGCTTTTATTGCATAAAATGTTTAATTAACATCAGTTCTTGTCATAAGTAAAAAAAAAAAAAAATCATTTTTAATTTTTTAACCCCTCAAATGCCAATTTGTTTGCACAATGCGCTTGTTGGAAAACTACCACAAAAATTATCACTGCCTATCTTCTCAGTGCTACCGGTTTATCTTGTATTATCAATAACAAAGTCTGAAATATGTAACTGATTAACACCAACATTGATTATTATGCATTGTTATTTTTGTGCAGGGAAGGCAAAGTAGAAAAAACTCCCTCTCAGCTTGTTCGTGGCCAAAAGTGTCCACCTCCTGTTTACATTTTCAAAATGCTATAAAACTAATATATATATTGAAAATAGTTTTTTAAATTTGCATCAGTCCTTGTCATGAAAACTAAAATTTCATTCAAATTTAGAATTTTAACCCTTTAAATGCCTATTAGATAACATAATGCTGATGATTTGTAAGGGAGAATAGCATTAAATCAGCATGTTTTTACAAAATAATACATGCTACCTAAATTATTCTTTAACCATCATTGCAGCTAAATGGTTGTCAATAATAAGCAGTATCAATGATTTTTATGCTTCATTAGTTTTTTGTGCAGTGGCAGAAAAAACATAAAAACTCCCTCTTAGCTTATGCATGGCCAGAAGTGTCCACCTCCTGTTTGCTTACAAAATGCTATATACAAACACTATATACTGAAAATATTTGCTCCTTTTTTCAAATTTGACATCAGTCCTGATCATGAAATCCAAAATTTTAATCAATTCCAGAATTAACTGGGTGGTTTTCCCATGTAAATCTCCATGCTCCAGGCATAGGAGGTTGCCACATCACAGGTGAACCAGATTTTAATGCCATACTGTGCAGGCTTGTTGGGAATATATTGTAGATGTCAGTGGTGTGCATGGGGGGGGTGGGCAGTGACATAATTGTTGGAAAATGCACACTAAAGTGCCCTCTTGGGTGCCAAAATGCTTGCTAAAGTGCCCTCTTGGTAGCCAAAATGCGCGCTGAAGCACCATCTTGGGAGCCAAAACGCGCGCTGAAGCGCCCTCTTGGGAGCCAAAAAGTGCGTTAAAGTGCCCTCTTGATTGGCAAAACACAACAAACTGCCCCCTTGGCTGGTTAAAACATGATAAACTGCCCTCTTGGGTGACAAAATCACTAAAGTGCCCTCCTCTGAGCCAAAACGCGTGCTACTGTGCCCTCTTCAGTCGCAAGAACTTGCTGTATGTGCCCTTTTTTTGCCTTTCGCCCCTGCCTTTCAAAAGGTCTGTGCACGCCACTGGTCCAAGTCCAGAATGACCTATGAATGCAACAAGCTGCTCGTCAACACACACACATCAACCCCTGGATTAAATAAGAGGGGGAGGCAAGCAACCCACTTTTCCCACAGGATGCGAAATGCAGCGAGTTTATCATTCCTGAAGCGTCCTGGGTGGGAGAGCCTGTCATCAAAGCAGATGTTAGCGCTGATCTGAGTGAAGCTGTAGAGGGGCATCGTGGCACAAAACGTGGCCCGTCCTGTCTTGGCATCCCACATGCCACGTGTTGCTTCATGTCTTGAGCGGTAGACGCCAGCCAGAATCAGAATCCCAATGTAGACTCTCATCTCCACTTCATCCACATTCTTCCAATCCTCACACCTTCGCCTCCCATGCAGGTTTGTGTTGGTGCACAGCAGCTGAATGATCTCCTCTGTAATAAAATGGTCAAAGGCAGACCTCAGGTTGCTGATATGGGCAACTGCATACAGGGTGGGCCCTGGGGTGAAACCAGTGGATACTGGATTGTGGTGCAGGGTCTCTTCAGCAGTGGGAAACCACATTATTTTCCCATGACGAGACATCCACTCATCCGCCAGCCCCTCTGTCTCTGCCATCAGCTGATCAGCCTCCATCGCTGTGTCTGTACTGTCCTCTTCCCCTGAGGAAGAGGAATCAGGCACTGGCTGGAAGTCGTCATCAGTGGTGTTGCTGTCATCCTCTGAGGAAGGTGTCCCATCATCTTCAGGAGAGGACGTGTCCTCATCTTGGGTAGAAGATTTCTCCTCCTCAACCGCAGAGGATTTCTCTCCATCTTTACTCTCTGAGCCAATCACATACTCAAGTGCCTCAGTCAGGGCATATGACCTTCTTGCCATCTTGCAGATAAAGAAGGATCTGGGAGCTGATAGGCTCACTTACAGCATTAGTACTGACTGCACCTGCAAAAACTCCAGGACAGATTTATAAACAGTGTCAGACTTTGTTGTTGTTTCCCCAGAAGCCAGAGGTCAAGATGACCTGTGATCCTTTTTTTTGGAGAGCAGCTATTTGAGAATGTAAAGGCTATTGTGTAGTTGTGTGTGGCATTTTTTTATGAAAAGATCAAAGTTACGGGTGTTTTCAACCTGTGCATCACAGCCAGGTTTGCCTTGGAAACTAAAAGCTCAATAACCTGTACCAAGAGTAATTCACCAAAACTTGTATGGTATGATACACTGTAATTTATGTCACTTTATCTTGCTAATACAAATTTTTTTTTTCATGCACAAACACACATCATTACCTGACATCCTTAGGATCACACCTATGTCAAAATTGTGTCATTCATTTGCTCCATTGGAGTGCAGGAAGCCATCATAGGCCCCTAGTGGAAACTAAGAATATTAACTGAAATTGCTCCCTTGCCCAAAAATGGACAAATGACACAATCTGGTAAAAAACATTAAAAACTTAACTGTAAATCACAAGGAATTAAAAAATGTGGTTTTAATGGGTTTCAATTGGCCAAAAGTGTCCATGATAGAGCCATAAGGTACAATTGTAGATACACAGTATAATATTGACATATTTAAAGAGCAGGTTTTGAAAATTGAAAGATCAGCCAAAAATCCAGACCCTTGGGAAATATCATTCCATATGCATTAACACAGCTAAAATTATCAACAAAAATGAAGTAAGGTGGACACAAATGGCCAGCATAGAGTCCAGAGGGCTAATGAGGTAAATGGCCTGCTGCTCACGACTGTTCCATGTTGACCGTGCTCCCACATGCTGAGAAATGTTACACACAAGGAAAAACAAAATGGGAAGGCAAACCCATCCTCTGAAAATGGAAAAGTAGTCAATCATCTAATTTGAGCAGGTTTACCTGCATATGAAAACCTGCATACACATGCTAATTTTGGTGTGACAGTGGTATTAGGCTCACCATAAACGGCTTGCACAAATGGTTACCAATTCAAGTGCAGAAAGTAGTCAAGATAAGCAAAATAGAGCCTCCTTTGTGCTATGGGCCCATCTTCAATCTACACGGAAAACTGGTCTTGTTACCAGTGGCATTCCACTGCCTACTCACAGTTCACACTAAACACTCCTCAATTCTTCCAACCACCATTTTCATGTGACTGAGATAGATAACACTGACCTCATTGTCTGCAGTTAATGCCATAAAGGAATCCAGGAAACACAATGAAGTATCTGTTGTCGGTTATTGGGGCGTTGTATGTGTGTATAACCTTAACCTTCCTTTCTTTCCTGACTTTGTTGTAATGCCCAGAAACTTCAGCCTCTCGCTGAAAACTGCAGCAACAGAAACCTTTAAAATGAAGCTAACTCAGTGTGGTCTTCTGCTCCTGCCAGGTGTAATGTTAAAGGTCCTGTAGGAATATTTTTGAATTTAAGAATACAAGCTTTGAAGGATTTTTTTTTTTTATCAATGGATTTATCGTTTGTTATACGAGCACCAAAATCTGTCATTCCTGTAGCAGCAGTTAAGAAATCCATGACTTACTTAAACAAGATCCCAAGTATCAAATAAAACCTCAGTGATGTCCACACATGAGCAGTGTCAGGATACAACAACAAAAAAAACAGTTCACTAATCCAAAATGACCTTGAAACTACTGAAAAGTCTGTATACAGAAGGGATGGGAAGCAAACATGCTTGCTCAGTATTATTCTGATGCACTGAAATTACATTTTCTCAGTAACAGCAGCTCATTCTCTCTGATTCTTTATTTCAGTCCCCCCCACTGACGTGATCATCAGCCAACAGGCTTCTAACTCGTTTGAATGTGTGACTGAGGCTAATCCAGATGCAAATTTCACATGGAACAGGTAAAGTAGTTTGAATGATCCAGTTTCAGTGTAAACATTCTTAATCAAACACTGTTAGGTTTAACTTTTACTTTGTTGTTGTCATAAGCTTTTTAAAATGATGAAAGAGTTGTATCATTAGCGAAATAAATGTGAATGCTTTGAAATGTCCTTTCTGAAATTAAAATGTTTTTAGCTGTAATAAACCACCATTTCTTGACGCACTGATGTTATTTTGATGAAGAGCTCTGAAAAAGAAAACTGGTAATTATGGCTGATGAATCCCGTGATATTCTAGAGACTTGGTACACAAATAACTTCAGACTACATTATTAGCATCATCCTGGATAGGAAGAGGTCAGCCAGAGGAAATCAAGGACTAAACATTAGCTGGCTAGTTGTCTATAAAATAGTGTTATAGACTGAATCACTGTGATGTCGCGCTAACAACAACAGTCACTTTCGGGTTAGAGACTGGCTGGTGATTTGCATTGTGGAGATATGTGAAATCTGCCAACTTGTTTATTTGTTCATTTAAGCATGTTGTAACATGTAAAGATACTGTGTATAGTTAAACGTGTTCGTTCCGACCTATGTGACATTTCTGCTGTGCTAATTTCATGTACTATATTGTTATGCTAGTGTCTTTGCTATCTACACAGCAGGGGCATCTCAGACTAACATTAACAGCCAGTTCTGGTTAAAGTGAGCAGTCGTTTTCTTTAACAGGTAAATTCAGTCTCCAGCCCAGAAGTTGGTGTTATTAATGGCAAATCGAGTTAAACATGCATTTTAGATAAATAAGATATACATACTTTGAAATAACATCATGAAAGACAAAGAGGATGTATGTAAGTAAATGCGTGATGCAGGGATATTCTACCCTAAAGTTATTGTTAACAAACATTGTGATTCTGTCAATAGGAAAAAATGTTCACAATGACATTTTCTGATTGCTATTGTGAATATCTTTGCCTATGATGAAATGCATTGAACAATAGAAAAATGGCTACAACTATTCTTATTTTGTCATCATTAATATTTTAGACACCAAACTACGAAACTGCTGTATAGAAGATATACCAGTTTTGAAAATGTAGGGCCTTGTCACATCAAATGGAACAAAAAATAAAAGGATTGTTGTCTTTCAACCCAGTCCTTCTAAAATCTTACCAGTCCATCATGTGTTATGCTTCTAAGTACTGCTTCTGTAGTAGTTTTAGCCTTATGGTCTTATATAATGATAACAATGGAGAACTATTGTTTTTTAAAAAAAAAGGGAAGCTTGCAGTTTTATCTGACATGCACCATGTGTTAAATCACTAAAACAATGGTCATCCTGCCTTTTATGACATTTTGTTGACTTAGTGCAGCTGTTGCTCATATAAACAATGTACACAAAAGCATTGAATGGTCTGTTTTTATTTTTGGACAGTTAAACACGTCCGACTATTTGGAAAAAAGTAGCTGGTTTTTAAAGCCATTAACAACAGACCAGCAAAGTGGCATGACTTTTTTGAGTATTTCAAGTGGAAAATGCATCTTAGTGTTATGATTTGTTGGTAAATTACAGATCGCTAATCAATCAAAATGATTATTTTATCTGAGTTTGCACGATGATTGTGGGAAAGTCCTCTCAGTTGCAAGCTATCTAATAGTCATATTAGACATATAAACACAAATGAATGTCATTATTACACATTTATTTGTGCATATAAAACCACTAAACAACAGAACAGCAAAGACTGAAGACAACACATGAATAGACACACTAAACCCGAACAAAAGAAATAACTGTAAAACTGTAAAATTGTGAACTGCATGAGACAAAGAGAGGTACTCATCATCGATAAACCCTAAATAACCAGAATAATGTTTACCAACACAGTGATGACACCCTAAGAGTTCAAGAAAAATAGATGGTGCACTAGCCTTTAGAAAACAGTCATTTGAGTGTGAAAACACAAGACATGTTGATTAATACCTACTGTGGGAACCGCATTGTGGTTGTGAAGTCACCTGGAGCAGCCTTGTGCTAGAACTGACAACACTGACAGAGACTCTCACTCAGTCCAACAACACCCCTTTGAATCTAGTTTTATCTATTTTAGGAAATTGTGTTTTTTGACACCTTCAGATAACAATGCTGATAAAAGGAGAAGTCGCTCAATGTTAATTGCCCAATCAGATAAAAAAGGTAATTTTGTAACATTTCTTTAGTGAAAATGAAAACCAGTAGATGGTTAACTTAATAATTATATACTGTACTACTATACTATGAAAAGCCAATAGTGAATGGAGTATTCTGATCCTTTTAACTGAAGTAAAAATATCAACACCACAATGAAAAATACTTAAAAATTAAAGTCCTGCATTAAATAAACTGTTAAAAGTATACAATTATTATTAGCAAGTTCTTATAGTATTACAATTACAAGTAAGATGATGCAGAGTAATGTCCCCATTCAGTGTTATATGATTACATGTTATTTCTGAGGCATTAATATAAAAATAGAATTTATATTGTTGTAATAAGTTAAAGTTGAGCTGATTTTGTTCACCATTATAACTTAATAAAGCGCTACATTTTGTAAGATCATTCTTCGTCCCACACATAAAATCCTTATTTGTAAATTATCGAGTCACTCTAGCTGATAAATAAATGTAGTGGAGAAAAAGTACAATATTTCCAGCTGAATTTTAGTGAAGCAGTGTAAAGTACTATACAATTAAAGCACTCAAGTAAAGTACAAAAGCCTTTAATTTGTACTTTGGTGCAGTATTTGAACAACTACTTAGTTACATTCCAACTTCTATAGCATTATGGTAATGAGCTGTTTAAAGGTGCACTTTATTTTGTGCCTAAACAAACTAAATAATGAAACTCGCTTTTGTAAATGTACAGCTCAGGGTCTTCCAATCAAAGCCAAAATAACAAAAGGACTTACTCGGATGATATTGTAAAGTACGCTGGATAATGGTTGAATTTCTTTCTTCATTGTACCACAACAACTGGTGTTTCCCTCAACATTACCATTAAACTTCTCTGAGTTTGAACATTGTTGGAAACATTTGGGATAATGTAAGTACACAACTCAGCAAAGTATACAGTGAAGGTCTGGTTACTTTTACACATTGTAATGTGGTAATGTTACATATTATACCTGAGATAAATGAGATCATACAGTTTATAGATTAAATTGCAAATTACAATCATAGCATCATACATCAACGTCATACAGTAGTTATGGGTTTAATTTTTAGTTTCTACCAACATAGAGGAGCAGCAAAAGGCTCCTCTATGTTCTCTAGCTAGTAGCTAATCTGTCTGCTGTTTGGTGCTTGTCATGTAGTGTACAGTGAGTTTTTAGAGCTTTTTTGCACTTAAAAAAAAACACTCCAAAATTGGTTGATAATCTCTCTTGATCTCTGAAATTGTGATTCCATCAGTTGATCAAAGATCATGTGATATATTCGAAAGCTTTAGCCTCTATTTGGGCTATATGGTATTGGGACCATTTGGGGTTAGTTTCCAAGGTTATGAATGAACAGTACACATTAGTTTTTAAGACAACATAGAAGAGAAGTCCTCTCCAATTTCATGAAATGGGCAATGTAGATCCAAGCCAAGAAATAGCACATAACCCTGTGTAGATACTGAGAATAAAGTTTATACACAGATTTTGTGGTTAAAAAAATCACAGTTAACATCTGTGTCATTTAAGAAAACGAGTTATGATACTTGGAATTCATTTAAATGTTGCTACAGTTTGCAATATTCTTCTCGTACGTGTATATCAAGCTGAACATTTCAGTGCTTGACCTTGATCATTTGTTTCAGGTCGGACAACTCGTGGCCTCAGTCTGCCGTCAGAGTAGAAGGTGCAACATTACAGTTTCTAAGCATGACTTCTGACCTGAATGGACTCTACCAGTGTGAGGCCTCAAACCCTTATGGAACAAAACGCAGTCACCTCTATCTGCATGTTTCTTCAGGTGAGGACAGGTTTGACAGTGTTTTTTTCTCTCTGTGCTTAGATTTTAGTGTGTTGTGATTGTTTGCATTTGTTATTCTTTTATATCTCTTCATTTAAAAAAAGATAAAGAGATTGCAGATGAATGATTTCTGTTACAAGTTTTACTCACTGACCCATTCTTAAGGACATGATGAGAAGCTTGGACATCTAGGTCTGACCTTAACATGCTGAATGTGGTCAGGATTCCTCACGGACACCTCCCTTTGGAGATATTTCAGCTATGTCCAACTGAAAGGTCAATCCAGGACACACTGGAGAATTCCTTAAGCTGAGAGGCATGTTTCCTAGCCTTTTTTCCCATCACAACCCAGACAACCTTACGAAAGACTGCCATTCAATGCTCTGCTGGAAATTATTTAAGTCTACAAGTCTTATCTTGTGAAATGTGGCTGAGACCTTTTTTTCAGGGACACTTTGACATGTCTTTGCAGGATTTGACAGCATTAACACAAATGCGTTCCATTTAGGTGAGCTGGTTTCAGGGTCCTGGTATTCCATACAACTCGCTCACTTTCCTGGCTTACAGGGAAATTTGATGAGCCACAGAAATATTTCTCCCTTTATAAGTAATAGAACCGTTGACATGTCATCAAGTGATTCTTATTATAATGTGTATGATTGATGAAGTGGTAGTTATTGTTATTATTAAAGAATGCATTATGTGTAAGTACATGATCTTTTCAGAGTCTGGCTCCACCATCAAAAACTAAATTACAACTGAATGACCCGTAGCTGTCATTTAGTTGCATAGTGAAACTCTACAAAGCTTGGACGTTCACTCAACGATCAGTAAATCACTCATAACAGAGTTTCTCTGCTAATCAAACCAGTCAGAAACACACAGCTGAGGACATGCTGTAATGGAGACATATTGTCCTCATTTTCAGGTTCATCATTTTATGTTGGGTTACTGCACTGCTGTTGTATTTAGCGGATCATGCTTATGTAAATGTACCACATAGACTGACTGTGTTTATCAATTTCCTGCTTTAAGGAACATAAAGCACCTTTGCATATATTTACTTATTATGTTCAGTGCTGCTGCACTGTATTCCCCCTCTGAAATGTTTTAGCTCCTGTCTCTTTAGGGCCCCTGCACCTGAATACCCAGTCTCCTCGTGTTGGTCAGCTCACACATCCCTGTGCCAGCAACGCCAACAACAACAGATCCACATTGATAAAATACTTCTTACATAACAAACTTGCTGCTCTGCATTTCATTATGCTAATGTTTGACATGATGACGTAGTATAATGATATTAAGTCACATAATTAAAGGCAGGACTACTGATGAGGCGTTTCAGGAACAGTGTTTTCTGTGGGAGAGAGGAGCTTCTTTTCTGTACATTCACAAGAGCCTATATAACATACTATAACATCTCCTTTAAGTTAGGATTAACTGCAGTGCCGGGCGATATCAAACTTAAACATGTCAGTGTACCTCATACAATGACTGTGTCAGTATTCTGTTAATATCTTTTCTTTCTTGTGTCCTGTCTCTCTACAGGAAATTGCGCTGCTTGTTGGACTTTATTTAGCCTTTTGCTTATCCTGAATGTTGCTGCTGCTGCACTGTTGTACCTTCATAAATCTGGAAAATTACAAAGGTAACAGGTAGAGTAGTACTATATGCACATGAATAGAAACATTACAGTGCTGCTGGGTATATAAGAACATGTTGTATGCACTGTGCCAAACATTTGTTGTATATTAATTGTTGGTTCATTATCCAGAATTAGGGAGATCATATTTGGGGATATGCAGCCAGTCCCACAAAGTCCCAGTGCACCTGACAATAGGGATAGGCAGACGGTCCCACGAAGTCACAGCACATCTGACAGGGCCGATTCGCCTGGTGATGGATTATGAAGACTACAGGCAGAGGCAGTGGTAGAGGTATTATGTATAACATTCAGTTTGTTACAGACCGCGTTTCTATTTCTGTCAAATCTGTGTGAGTAAACCTTTTTATGATAATGACCTAATTAAGTATTAAAAAAGTACAACTATTTCTGATAGAGTTGTTACATGTATGCTTTAATTACAGCTATAGTTTTATTTATGTAATAGTCCAACTATTTGATTAAATCTGCTTTTTTGTGAATAGCTGGATTGTTTAGCATTTTCACTATCTTCTTACAATGTTTCTTTACAGTATGACTGCTGTTTCAATTTAATTTATTTTTATTGTTATTTTCATTAATCTACAGACACCCTGAAACTCTTTATTGTTTGACTTGAAATTCATGAATTTTAATTTTAATTTTGTGTGCCTAAGGGATCTCTTTCCATGGATGCAACAGATGGAGCAGAGTCGGACAGGTGCAGTTTTACAGTCTTCGGCACAAACATGCATCATCCCTGACTCAGCTGGTTAGTAAGCAGATTGAAATTACTTTTCCAGTTGGCAGAGACTAAAAACAAAACCTTTTTCATTTCCTCTCCAATAGTAAAGCCTGCTGCTAATAGCAAAATCAGGATTTTAAATCTATCAAGTTCTATACATCAGAAGACAACAGGACTGAAAATTGCAAACTGTAAAACCAGCTTTTAAGCAAAAGTAGAAGAACTTGAACTGAAACTGAGTGTCACTGTGTCAGTTACCGTTAGGATGTGGCTTTCAACTGCTTTATCAGCAACGGCTCTAACTGTCGTTGTCATTGAATGCCACACATGTTTTTCCCAACAGCATTAATAGCAGATACCTATGAAGTTTGTTTACATGCACACAAGAAAAAAAAAAAAATTACAATGACAAATTGGGCAACCAAAATTGAACTGCACATGTGCATGCACTGTAGTAACGCGGGTACTGTAACAGCAATAACAAGCAGTGGGTCAGTAAATTAGGTTTCCCCTTTCTTGTTATTAAGTGTTAAGTGTTGTTCAGTGTTGTTCTGGAGAATCTAGCAAGAACTACAAAAAAAAAACTACATCACCTCACCAGATTACTGACAAAGAAACTTTGGGTACTGGCATTCATGTGGATGCTACCTGATTCGCACCACCCGCCCAAACACCATTGCTGAAGAAGTTCCACACCACAGTGTCACTAGAATTTTCTATTGGCACATGGACACAGGACCTCCGGGGTTGTTTCTGGCACCATGGACGTCCCATGGATGCTCGACTGTATTGGGAGTTCGGCAATTTGGAGGCCATGTCAACAAGGTATTTTGTAGTGTGGTAAAGCGCATTGTCCTGCTGGGGTGGGGCATCTTGGTGTGCTTGGTCTGCGACAGCATTTAAGTTGGTGGTTCATGCCAAATGGCATCAATATGAATGCCAGGACCCAAGGTTTCCCAGCAGAATTTTGCTTTGTAGTGAGATGATCATGTTATATAATAAAAAATGGGATCTTATTCACTGGTTTCAATGTTCCAGCTGCCTGTGTGAGGGTATACACTGTGTATAGAATATGTGTGTGCATTTGTATATTAGGGGTGTAACGGTACAATATTTGTTTAATGGGGAAAAAATTACCAAGAAACTGGACTTTACCAACTGCGACAGCATTAGTTGATAATGATGTTACTTTGTGTCGTGCATGTGTCACTGTGACAAAATACAGTCCCGGAGACATGTATTGTAGCAAGGACTGATACAGAAGCAGTTGGGTGCTCTGGCAGCTGTTTTTGTGTCTGTGGTCAGATTTTTATCAGCTCGATAGCTGATAAAAATAATAAAAAGATAACAACCTGTTACAGGGAGTTAAGGATTTTTTATTTGGCAATAGAGTTCTATTTTAGTCCGGCAGATTAAGTCCAAATTCCAGGACAATCGTTCACTTTGTGATACAAGCACCAAATTTGCCATGAATAATGCCTAGAACCTACTTTTTGAGAAAAGCCCGTTAGCCACCTGAAAATCCAACATGGTGGCCATTTTTCAAGATGGCAGCCTCATAAAATGTACCAAAACCTCTTTTTATTGTAGAATGGTAATGGCTGGGCATATTTAAAAGATGTAGACATCGAATTGTATGTATTTTGAGTAGACAATCCAATGATGCAAATAAAGAAAACTGTTTCAAGGCTAGTTTTCAAGATGGCGGCCATTTTTCGACTCAAATTCGCAGTTTTCTGTAAAATTTTATCACACATGAAGTTTCAATTATGTAAAATCTTTTGATCCACATCAAAATGTTTTCATCAATCTCAAAATGTTCAAAAATGTCTTTATAAAGGCCTTCACCCACCTATCTGACTTCCGACCGTCATCAGAAAAGGCAGTTGGACTGATCAGTCGGCTCCTATCTCCCTGAGGCGGTCAAAAAAGTGTATCTAACACACCTGAACAACCACTGACCTGACCATACGTTCTGCGTTTACATGAATCATAATAAGTCTCCATACAGACAGCGCTTATTCATCTTATCACTAGCTAGCTCCTGCTAGTGGAAAATATAGCTCTGACTAGTCAAATTTGGGACACTTGGTTAAATGTTGAATATCTAGATAATGCAGCCCATGTAGTGAGCTGAAAAGGAAGTGCAATACATTTGTCACATACCAGAAATACTGTTTGTTAGCTTGGATCAACTCAAAGATCAGGCTGTAATATATTTGATGTTAGTTCGCTAGCTGCTAGCCATTACATTGCACATAATTGATTAGTTAGCATGGTTGCTAGCGGAGTTATTCCATTACAATCCATGGCGTTATTTCTACTGATATGCATCCCAGAACACCACAATACACCTCAGACAAAAAATCAGAAATGGCCAGTGTCACTGCCGATAAAGTTTATTGTGCCTGCGGCGTGATGTCAAAGCACAACCAGGGCACACTGGTGGCATCATTGCTCTGAGACTCAGCATGAGGTTCAGTGTCAGCTAATTAGAGTACTTACCGTAGTTGTAGTCTACTAACTGTAGTTATAGCAAGTATAGCTTAGTGTCCCAAATGCTATCTAATTAGCCCTTTATATACACCAACTAGTAGTTCAGTTAGTTGTAATATAGTTAGCGGCACCTGAATTGACAGGATGTGCCAGCGCGGGAAAGCTGAGCCAAGGGTAATGGGGCTTTAATTACCTGGATGGTGTACAGATTGCACTAGATGAATGATCGGGCTAGGTGTAGGGCGTTTTGATGTTTGAACCTAGTTGTGTTCCATATCTGAATGTGCTTTTGTATTTTGTATGGTTAGGTGGTAAAAGGATAGCCCCTCGGCCTCAACTATTACACATAATGGCTGCTTCTAATCTCAAACTGACTGGAAAAAGTGTTGTCTTTGTCAGACAGATTTAAAGGAAGAGTTGAAATCTCCTCCAACTCATTATCCATGTAGTCCTGAGAGCAATGGTTATTCCAGTGATTGCCACAAACATACCACTCTTTCAAGCAATCAACTAGTTGCCAGTCAGGTTAGACATGTCCCGGTTGGATGATGGAGGGGGCATTGAGGAAACACTGAGAAGGAACAGTGCAAATTATCACCAAAGCTGTCCTTCTGTCAAACCTCACTGTTCTATTGAAATAAAAAAAATCTATACAAAAAAAAACAAAACAGAAAACAAATTGAAAAAAGAAAAACATGAAATTACTTAACCTGGAAGGTGTGCCCTGGTGTTGTTCAGTTCAAACCAGTGATCATTTCCCATTCATTTTAAATATTCTACTGATATAAAATGTATCAAATGTAACTAAACTACTAACTAACTAAACAAACAAACAAAAAAATACTAAAAACAGTGAGAAATCAATTAACTAAACTAACGAAAATTTGTACAAAAAGGTGTTATTTTTGCCATTCATTGACGTCTATCTTCACAATTTAACACATTTTTGGACTTTTTATCGAAGAGTTGAAAAGCTCAGATCCTTTCACCTATATTTAAATATCAAGATCATCAAAATGTGATTATCCAATCTCAATTCAGGTCAAATACCAAGTCTAATTGCTTTCAATGGTGGCATATTGGAAATTGGCGGCCATATTGGATTTTTTGCGTGGCTAATGGGATTTTTGGAAAAAGTGGTTCCCGAAGAATATTTGTGCCAAGTTTGATGCTTGTATCACAAAGTGAATGATTATC